>NC_057419.1:132684493-132699185 GCF_019320065.1 Cervus canadensis | reverse complement strand
TTTCCCCTCTTTTTTTTTTTTTTTTTTTTTTGGCCCTCAGCAGTGAAAGCTTGGAGTCCTAACCACTGGACAGCCAGGGAATTTCCAATCATTTTTTTTTTCTAATATGAATTTCTATTGTTTTAGCTGTAGTAAAATCTAAACACACCTGTGAGAGAGAGAGAAGAGACAGAAACATAGTGGTACAAATAAGATGAAAGTTAATTTTTTTCTCACACAGTCGTTGACCAATCCAGGCTGGGGCAACACCCTTGCTCCTCCAAGTTATTAGTGACCCATGTTCCTTTCATCCTATTGCCCTACCATCTACTGGGGTGTTGTACTCATAAGCACAATTGAAGCAGAGTTATAGTTATTTTTATATTCCGGCCTCTGCGGAACAGTTTGGAAGAAAAGTCTAGGGTAAATAAGTTCCTTTTAAGCAACTGAGGGGTACATTGACCTCATCATGTCTGAGCATATTCCACTGGTGCAAACAGTCATATGGCTGCACTTAGCTTCAAGAGAAACAGGGAAATGTACTATCTCAGTCATGTCCTTAGCTAAAACTGTATTTCCAAGAAAGAAGAGAATATTTTTTGAAGGTAACTAACAATCTGCTACACATATTATTTCATTTTCTTATTTTATTGTATTGGTTATAACATCCAAAACAACACTGAATAATAGCGATGACAGCATCCTTCTCTCATTCATGATTTTAATGAAACTGACTTTATTTATTCATCATTTAGTATATTGGCTGTTGAGTTTTGGTAAGCAATCTTGATCACATTTAAGTAGTTTCTTTTAATTTCTATTTTACTTTGAATATTTATTAGGAATGGCTGCTGAATTCTTAAATCCATTTTCAGTTTCTATTGACACAATACTATATGTTTCCTCTTGTAATTGTTTCATGTCATGAAGAAGTTGATAGACGTCCTAATGTTGAATTATCTTTGTGAAATAAATACCACCTGGTCACAGAGTATTATTCTTTTGCCACACTGCTAGATCAGTTTATGAATATTTTATTTGGAATTTCTATGTGTATATTTTGTACAAATATTATATTTTAATAACGTATTACTATATGTAAGGCTATGCTAGCTTTACAAAATGAATTTGGGATCTTTCCTTTTTTTTTTCTTGTGCTGTTAGGACTGCTGCCAGTCTCTGAACTGTTTGTTACCAGTCCATGATGAGATAAGTACAGAAACTGAAAGGGTTTAAAAACTTTTATAGCAATTTGACATCGCTATGACATCCAAGCAGTGATCATCAATGAATAATGCATTCAGATTTTGTAAAATTTTTGTTCCTATGTTAAATCTGTTTTGATTGTATTTTTTGAAATGTAAAATGTAATTTATCTTTGAGGAAGCTTAAATTGTTTAAGTTGAACTTGCTTTGCTTATGATTTCGTTTTTCTAGTTATTTTTATTGAATTCTACAAAGTATATATCCACGATAATTGTAACTTTATTTTTTTTTCATTTATTTTTATTAGTTGGAGGCTAATTACTTTACAATTTGCCTCCTTAGCGCAGTAGGCAGCGCATCAGTCTCATAATTAGTCCTTCACGCAGATATTTTGAAAAACAATGGTCTAGAATGGACGAAATAACGTGAAAATTATTTACTTTGAAAGGTTAGCTAGAACTTATTTGTAGTTAACTGGACCTGCTGACTTTCCGTTCTCTTCCATAATTAGTGCTCTCTTTCTTGCGTCAGTTTTACTAGTTTATGACTTGCCAGGAAATCAACCATTCCTTTGATATATTCACACTCTATATTCCCTTAAAAAGTCTTTTAATACCCTCTATATCTACTGCTTTTTGGTCTACTTTATCATTAATAATCTTTTACCCCCTTCCTCCCTCCTCCCCCTTTTCTTCTTTCGTACCGCGGACCGGCTAGCCTGGAGCTGATTGTTTCTTTCACAAAAAGAAAGAAACCGGCTTTGGGGAGCGGGCGGGCGGGAGCTGGGCGGGCGCGGAGCCCGGATCCCCGCGTCACTCGGAGCGGAGGGAAGGGGGAGGCAGGGGCGGCTCGGTGGCATCACACCGGCCAAGGAGGGGCGAGAACTCCTAAGACCCGAACCAGGCTTTTCCGGGTTTGGAGACGGAGCGGCGCGCCCCATCTTCCGGCATCGCCGCCCCGGATGCTATCCCCTCCTTCTTTGTCGCCGCCTCCTCCTCCTTCTCCCCCCCCCCACCAACCCCCACCCAGGGCGGGGCTCGCGGTGCCTGGTCCCTCCTGATGCCGCCGGCGCTCGGTCCCTCCCCCTGCAACGGGTATCCGACCGAGGGATGCGGCGGTGCCCAGTGGTACGCAGCCGCGGGACCTCAGCCGAATGCACCGCTAGGAGGTTGGCGTTCACCCTGTCGGTCAACAGACACGCCGGAGCCATTATCGCAGCCGGCGCTGGATGACTTACTGCGGGTTTTGTTGCCGCCCGGGCTTACGGCGTTCCCATCATGTGCTCCTCTGTCTCCCTGCACTTTTCAGTGTGGAGGGAGACAGGACACCTCTGGAGGACCTCCCTGTTAATCGGTAGATTTTTGGAGAACTGAAGATGAGCCCTGTATTGGCTTACATTGGTCTTATACCGTTAAAGCCATGGCAAGCAGTAAAGATGGGAGTGCCATCATTCCTGTGCTGCCTGGAACTTGGAACGAGTCAAAAAAAATAGGAATGCAGGTTGTTTTTAGGGCTTCCCTGGTGGATCCACTGGTAAAGAATCTGCCCGCAATGCAATGCGGAAGACCTGGGTTGGATTCCTGGGTTTTGAAGATCCCCTGGAGAAGGGAAAGGCTACCCACTCCAGTATTCTGGCCTGGAGAATTCCATGGACTGTATAGTCCATGGGGTCGCAAAGAGTCGGACACGACTGAGCGGCTTTCAAGTTCGTTACGTTCAGATTGCTAAATCGTGTTCGGCTCTTTGCGATCCCATGGACTGTAGCCCACCAGGCTCCTCTGTCCATACGATTTTTCAGGCAAGAATACTGGAGTGGGTTGCCGTTTCCTTCTCCAGCGGATCTTCCCCGCCCAGTGATGAAACCTGTGTCTCCTGTGGGTTCTTTACCACTGAGAACCAGAAAAGCCCAGGAATTCAGGAAACTACAGTAAATATCTAGTAAGTAGCACGGTCCAATAGAAATATAACGGGAGTCACAAAGTAAGTTAAGTGTGCATTTTAAATGCTCTAGGAGTCACATTTAGAGAGTTAAAAGAGAGACTTCTTTGGCAGTCCAGCGGTTGACTTTGCCTTCCAATGCGAATTGTATGGGTTGATCCCTGGCTGGGGAGCTAAGATCCCACATGCCTCAGTGTCCAAAAATCCAGACGATAGAAGCAATATTGTAACAAATTCAATAAAGACTTTAAAAATGGTCCACATCAAAAAAAAAAAATCTTAAAACAAAGTTAAAAGAAACAGGTCAAATGAATCGCAATGTCTTTGCTCCAATATATCCAAAATATATCAATATTTATCAGTATGCAAGTCACAAGGTATTTCACACTCTTTATCCTTTTTCATACCAAGTCTTTGACATCTTGTGTGTGTTTATACTTCCAGCACATTAGCTGGATTAGCCACATTCCAAGTGCTCAAAATCCACATGTGGCTAGCGGTCACCATACTGGACAATGCAGTTTCTTCTATTTCTGTCATAGGCCAAAGTTTCTGAACAGTTACTCTTATGAATCTCTGAAGGCAATTATGGATCCATTGATTCCATAGATTCCATATCTGGAATCTAATCTAGATGAAACGTGTAGGAGCACTAATAAAACAGTTGGACCCATATACTTTAGCAAGTCTTTGAAAAAATTCCTTAATACAATATATGTAATATACCTCACCTGCTGTTATTAAATGTTATCACGAAACTCCAGAAAACTGGAATGACTGGGAGCTTTTCCTGTTTGATTAATGCCCAGGCAAATCAGTGTAGAAACTGGCAGGAAATCTCAGTGAGTTGGGCAGCTGGAGCTTTGAATCTTCAGGGGACACTGAAACTTCAAACAGAATATTCCTCTTTTATTTTCTGGTAGGAATAGCCCTCTCTTAATTTCAAGTCATGAAAAAGTGCTTCCTTATTTGCAGGGCGGTAGAAGGAAGGCTGGCATCTCAAGTTTGACTTTAGAGGGGAGGGATAAATTAGGAGATTGGGATTAACACATATACACTACTATAGGTAAAATCGATAACTAATAAAACCTACTGTATAACACAAGGAACTCTACTCAGTATTCTGTAATAATCTATATGTGAAAAGAATCTGTCAAAGAATGAAGATAGGTGTCTGCATATGTGAAACACTTTGCTATACACCTGAAACTAACACAACATTGTAAACCAACTATTCTCCAATATAAAATAAAAAATTATTTTTAAAAAAAAGTTTGACTTTAAAAGACGAGGAATTTAAAGGCCCCACCATGGAAGACAGTTCTTTGAATGCTACTTGTTTTTGCCTGATTTATCATTTAACAAATTATAAAAGTCCACTATTTCCAGATTTGTGCATGCATATTCCACTGAAGAACAGTTTTGCAAATTGTGCACACAGAGAAAGAAGTGGAAGCTTTAATTAATTAAATTAATTGTTTCAATCCAGCTATTGATTTGGGGTTTTATGAAGCTTTAAAAATTTTTTAATTTATTTTTTAGCTGTGCTGTGTCTTCGTTGCTGCATGAGATTTTCTCTAGTTGTGGAGAGCAGGGCTACTCTCTAGTTGCAGTGCTCGGGCTTATCATTGTAGTGGCTTCTCTTGTTGCAAAGTGTGGGTTCTAGAGCATGGGCTCAATAGTTGTGGCACCCAGGCTTAGTTGGCTCTGCTGCATGTGGAATCTTCCCAGAGCAGGGATCGAATCTGCGTCTCCTACTTTGGCAGGTGGACTCTTCACCACTGAGCCACAAGATAAGTCCATGAGGTATTTTTTTTTAGTACCAGTTTTGTAGGTTTTGTGGCAGACATAGGGAGGTGCAGCTCAGATCCCACTTCAAGAAAGGAGTAATGGTCCAGGTGCAAGGAGTGCTAATAGCTGTTAGCATCTTCAGAATTCACCTCAGATTTTGAGCTGAGAGTCAGACTCCTCTCTGGATGCCCAAAGTTAATGACCTGGCAGTGTGGTGGCACTGTTCTTGTTCAGTCACTCAGTCGTGTCCTCCAACTCTTTGTGACGCCATGGACTGCAGCACGCCAGGCTTCCCTGTCCTTCACTATCTCCTGGAGTTTGCTCAAACTCATGTCCATTGAGTCAGTGATGCCATCCAACCAGCTCATCATCTGTCATCCCCTTGTCCTCCTGCCTTCAATCTTTCCCAGCATCAGAATCTTTTCCAATAAGTCGGTTCTTCACATCAGGTGGCCAAAGTACTGGAGCTTCAGCATCAGTCCTTCCAATGAATACTCAGGACTGATTTCCTTTAGGATTGACTGGTTTGATCTCCTTGCTGTCCAAGGGTCTCTCAAGAGTCCTCCAATGCCACAGTTCAAAAAGCATCAATTCTTTGGCACTCAGCCTTCTTTATGGTCCAACTCTCACATCTGTATATGACTACTGGAAAAACCATAGCTTTGACTGACTATACAGACCTTTGTAAAGTGATGTCTCTGATTTTTAATATGCTGTCTAGGTATGTCATAGCTTTTTTTTTCCCCAAGGAGCAAGTGTCTTTTAATTTCATGCAGTCACCATCCACAGTGATTTTGGAGCCCAAGAAAATAAAATCTGTCACCGTTTCCACATTTTCCCCATATATTTGCCATGAAATGATGGGACCAGATGCCATGATCTTGTTTTTTGAATGTTGAGTTTTAAGCCAGCTTTTTCACTCTCCTCTTTCACCCTCATCAAGAGGCTCCTTTTCACTTTCTACCTTTAGAGTGCTATCATCTGCATATCTGAGGTTGTTGATATTTCTCCCACTGGGCAGAGCCTTTTCTGCCCAAAGAAGAACTTTCTAATGGGTAGTCTTTGCTATGGAGCTCCCCAGTGGGCTGGCAGGGACTTTGTCTTCACAGATGTTACTCCTCAATAAAGATTTTGGACCCTTAATTCCTCAGCATCTGTTTCCCAGAGAAATCAACCTGTGACAATTTTCTGTTTCACTAATTTGAGCTTTACCCTTATTAATTCCTGCTTATTTTCTTTTAGTAATTTTATAGCTTTGAAGCTGTATTCTTAGTATTAATCGGTTAATTATTTTACGTATTTTCCTTTTTTTTTTTTAATACTAAAAGCATGTAAAATGGCGAACTTCAGGGCTTTTAGGGCAGTCATGTACCGACTCAATGGACATGAGTTTGAGTAAACTCCAGGAGTTGGTGATGGACAGGGAGGCCTGGCGTGTTGCAGTTCATGGGGTCACAGAGAGTCGGACACGACTGAGTGACTAAATTGAACTGAGCTGTACCTTCTAACTCTCCACAGGACCCATCTCTGTTTTTACATCTAGCCACTTCCTACATTTACATCACCAACCAAGGCCCTGAACATATTTGTGATTCCTGACTTATAGCTATAAATTTTCTTCTTCTGAATAAAGCTCTAAGTGATCCCATAGCTTTTGATATAAACATTCATCTTTTTGTTACTTTCTAAAGATTGTATCACTTCCATTTTGATTTTCTCTTAACCTAGGACTAAATTAATGTTTCTTGATTTCCAAGTAGTAAAGATATTTTGGCTACCTTTTATTTATTTCTAATTTTACTGGGTTATAATGAGAAAGTGTAGCCCCTAAAATCTCTTAAATTTATGAAGTTTTTCCTCTGTGACGAAGCACACAATCAAACGACATTAGAAAATAATTTACGTTTTTAAATGCATAGGGACATGTATAAGATTATACACTGCTGCTTGTTGGTTAGGTTGATCAGATCATGTATTCTCTAGTTTATTTTTTGTCTACTTGATCATTCAAATTCTGAAAGAAGTATATATAATAATCTCCCATTATGGCTGTGTTTTTTTATTCAAAATCTTCCTGTGTTTCTTAGAGTTTTTGCTTAAAAAAAATGTTGTTTATTTATTTAAATTTATTTATTTTAATATCATTTAAACTTATTGTTTTATTTTTTTTAAGTGGATTGATTTTTTTTTAGTTTTTTTTAAAATTTATTTTTATTAGTTGGAGGCTAATTACTTCACAACATTTCAGTGGGTTTTGTCATACATTGACATGAATCAGCCATGGAGTTACACGTATTCCCCATCCCGATCCCCCCTCCCACCTCCCTCTCCACCCGATTCCTCTGGGTCTTCCCAGTGCACCAGGCCCGAGCACTTGTCTCATGCATCCCACCTGGGCTGGTGATCTGTTTCACCATAGATAATATACATTTAAACTTATTATTTTAAATATTTATTTTTGGCTGTGCTGGGTCTTCGTTGCTACACTGGCTTTTCTCTAGTTGCAGTGAATGGGGGTGACTCTCTAGCAGTGGGGGCACTCTCAGTGAGTGGGGGCCTCTCTAGTAGTGGGGACAACTCTCTAGTTGTGGTGTATGGGGCTTCTCCTTTGTGGTGGCTTCTCTCGTTGTGGAGCACAGGCCCTAGAGTGCGTGGACACATGGGCGCAGTAGTTTCAGCTCCTGGGTTCTAGAGTACAGGCTCAGTTCTTGTGGCACACGGGGTGTTTTCAATCTTAAGCCACTGTAATAATTTAGTACATAAAGGTTAATGGTTCATCTCTTCATCAAGGATTGAATGATGTATGCTTCCCTTTGTCTAGTTTATTGCTTTCAGTCTTGAATTTCACTTTTTAAAAAATAACATGTAGTGGCAACACACATTGATGATCTCACAGTCTCTGTGGGTCAGGATTACAGGCATGGTCCTACGGGGGTCATCTGCCACAGAATCTCTCAGGAGATTGCAATCAAGGTGTCCACTCAGCGTCTCTGACAGGCTGCAGTCAAAATGTCAGTGGGGGCTGCAGCCTCATCTCAAGGCTCAGCTGGAACAGGATCCACTCCAAGCTCACTCACGTGGTTGTTGGCAGGATTCAGTTCTTTGTTGGCTGTGGGACTGAGGGCCTCGGGTCCTTGCAAGGTGGCTCTCTACATCAGAGGACAAGAACAGTCAGAGAGCGAATGCAAGCAAAACAGAAGCCACACTCTTTCATACCCTCATTATGAAAATGATATCACCTCTGCCATAGTCTATTCATTATAAACAAGTTGTTAGGGCCAACACACACCCAAGGGGAGGAAATTAGATAAGGGAGAAAATACCAGGAGGTGAGGATCAATTGGGAGCCATTTTAGAAGCAGCCTGTCACAGCTGGGTATAGCATTTTTAGCTAACTGTTCTCTTTTCCCAGCATTCTGTAGATGGTATTGTAGTGTTTTCTAGCTTTCTGTGTCCTAGATGAAAAGTCCAATCCTAGTTTGTTTTTCTTTGTTGGTGTATCAGTCAGAGTCTCACCAGAAAATAGAAACTGCTTTGAGTATTTAAAATACAGGAAATGGGGGCAAATTGAGAGAGTAGCATTGACATATATGTACTGGAGAAGGGAATGGAAACCACTTCAGTATTCGTGCCTTGAGAACCCCACCATATGTAAAATAAATAGCTCGTGGGAAGCTGCTCTGTAGCACAGAGGGTGGGAGGGGTGTGTGGGAGGGAGGCTCAAGAGGAAGGGGATATATGTATACCTGTAGCTGATTCACTTTGTTCTAAAGCAATTTGTAAAGTTGTAAAGCAATTATCCTCCAATTTTTTAATAATTAAATAAAATAGAAGGAATGAAAATTTTGTAGTGGTCCAATGGGTAGGACTCAGTTCTTCCACTGTGGTGGCCCAAGTTCAATCCCTGGTCAGGGAAAGAAGATCTCACAAGCCATGCAGCACAGCCAAGAAAATAACAAACAAACAAGGAATATAAACATGCAGGGAATGGATTATGCAGGTAATGGAATAGCTAAAAACCAAACAGGGGACAATGAGTGACAACCAGAGATTGACTAGCAGAATAGTCCCAATCTGTGGTAAACGGTTTCAGCTGGTGACCATGAAGGGCTGGTGATAAGGTAAGAAAAGGTTTAGAGTCAGGTCTTGGTCCTAAAGAGGTCCCTGGGACACCATGAGCTAGGTATACTGAGGAAAATGCTCTGCTCTTGTCTGCTCATTTGTGACTGGCAGGTCAATCCTGTATGCTTATGCATGTTCAACAGCAGGTCCAGGACAAAATTATACTGTTTTCTTTGACTCTGAGGTTTTTCTTCTACATTTTTTTTATTCTTGTTCATTTCCACTCTGTTCCTTCTGTTAACCCCAGAAGATTGCTTTTATTCCCTTCTCTCTAACCCTTACAATTGTTGGCCCTTTATTCCCAACTTATAGCTAAACCACCTCCAGCTCATTGTCAATACCATGGGGGAAGTCTTTGTGCCATTTCTTTGTGACAAATTCTGGGCACTAACAACTGGTTGGGAGACTCCCTTGGAAGGGATAGCATCTAAAATCGTTAAGTGCAAATCTTGACCAAATTGTATGGTGGATTTTGACTTAAGGGTAAAATTTTAGATAGAACATGAGTTAAAGACATCATCTCAGGTTTGGGTCTGAAATGGGTCAGGTGGCATCAATCCTAACCAATACCCCCTGGGTCTTATCCTACAGGATTGGAAAAGATTTGGGCTACTAGGATTAAAACCAAAGAAACCTGTTAGGCTATGTAATCATGTTTACCCACAATGTGAGCTAGAAAGCCAAGAAAAGTGGCCACTAAATGGGTCCCTGACCCAATCAAAAAATGGGCCAAAGAACTAAACAGACATTTCTCCAAAGAAGACATACAGATGGCTAACAAACACATGAAAAGATGCTCAACATCACTCATTATCAGAGAAATGCAAATCAAAACCACAATGAGGTACCATTACACACCAGTCAGGATGGCTGCTATCCAAAAGTCTACAAGCAATAAATGCTGGAGAGGGTGTGGAGAAAAGGGAACCCTCTTACACTGTTGGTGGGAATGCAAACTAGTACAGCCACTATGGAAAACAGTGTGGAGATTTCTTAAAAAACTGGAAATAGATCTGCCATATGACCCAGTAATCCCACTTCTGGGCATACACACTGAGGAAACCAGATCTGAAAGAGACACGTGCACCCCAATGTTCATCGCAGCACTGTTTATAATAGCCAGGACATGGAAGCAACCTAGATGCCCATCAGCAGACGAATGGATAAGGAAGCTGTGGTACATATACACCATGGAATATTACTCAGCCGTTAAAAAGAATTCATTTGAATCAGTTCTAACGAGATGGATGAAACTGGAGCCCATTATACAGAGTGAAGTAAGCCAGAAAGGTAAAGACCAATACAGTATACTAACACATATATATGGAATTTAGAAAGATGGTAATGATAACCCTATATGCAAAACAGAAAAAGAGACACAGATGTACAGAACAGACTTTTGGACTCTGTGGGAAAAGGCGAGGGTGGGGTGTTTTGAGAGAACAGCATCGAAACATGTGTATTATCTATGGTGAAACAGATCACCAGCCCAGGTTGGATGCATGAGACAAGTGCTCAGGCCTGGTGCACTGGGAAGACCCAGAGGGATCGGGTAGAGAGGGAGGTGGGAGGGGGGATCGGGATGGGGAATACATGTAACTCCATGGCTGATTCATGTCAGTGTATGACAAAAACCACTACAATATTGTAAAGTAATTAGCCTCCAACTAATAAAAAAAAATAAAATAAAATAAATGGGTCCCTGAGTTATGACACTGTATTGCAGCTAGATTTATATTGTAGAAGTAAATCTAAATGGAGTGAGCTTCTATATGTTCAAATTTTCATGGCCTTGTATATAGACAATGACACCCACAAGGGATTTAAGGTGTGTGTAGCTCGGAGGGAAGATTCTAGTAAGGACACAAAGACTGATTTACCCTTTAGGGCCATCCAACGTGGCTCAGCTGGTAAAGAATCCGCCTGCAATGCAGGAGACCTGGGTTCAGTCCCTGGATTGGGAAGATCCCCTGGAGAAGGGAAAGGCTACCCACTCCAGTATTCTAGCCTGGAGAATTCCATGGACTGTATAGTCCATGGAGTCGCAAAGAGTCGGACATTACTGAGCGACTTTCACATTCACACTTTCAAGGGTTAAATCCTTTACAAGGAGAAGCCAGAGCTACTTTTCCCCTACTGGGAGGAACCGTTGCCTCAGGGGAAGACACAGCTAGGGATGAAAAGAGGCCCCACCCATATTCAGGAATCTCTTTGTACCCTGAGTTACCCAAGGGGTCCATCCTTAGCTCAGCTAGTACTATCAATGAAATAAGTTACCAACCAACTGCCCCTACAGTTTTGCCTCTGAGAGAAGCTCCTGATGGAAATCGAGGAACAATAAGCGTCTATGTACCTTTCTCAATGTCTGATCTAAGTTCAGCAGAGGACAAGTTGGGAAATTTTTCTGAGGATCCTGAACATTTTTCAAGAGCATTTACCCGACTGGTGAGATCTTTTGATCTCACCTGGGAGGACTTACAGATTTTACTGTCCCATTGCTGCACCCCAGAGGAAAAGCAGGGTATAATACTGGCAGCCAGAGCCCTTGCAGACCGACCGGCAGCCCATGACAGGACCATGCAGTGCACCGGGTGGGGAAGGACGCTGTCACTGAGGAATTACCAGCTAAATGGAATTACCAGCTAAATTCTAGATAGACTGGATCATATGATTAACTGTTTAATAGAGGGTATGGAGAAACTTACAGTAAAACCTGTTAATTATGAAAAGGTGAAAGAGGTCCAACAGGGACAGGATGAAAATCCTGAAGTCTTCCAAAGGAGATTAGTGGAGGCTTTTAGGATGGGCCCTTCTGGCTATGCATTTCGTAGCCCAGTCTGCCCCAGACATCAGGCACAAAATTCAGTAAGCACCTGCTGGTCCTCAGACTCCAATGAATGATTTGCTCCAATTGGCTTATTTGGTTTTCAATAATAGGGATATTTCTGAAAAGGCTGAACGCACCCAGAGAAATATGCAAGAGACCCAAATGATTGCAATGGCTTTGTCTGCTCAAAGACTACCAACTAGGAGGCTGCCCTTTCTGGGCCAATCTGGTCCTGGCAGACCACAAGGTCCATGGGTACCCATACAAGCCTGGTGTATCCTGTGTAGACAAAGGGGCACTGGAGGAAGGACTGTGGTCAATGTGTCCTTTGCAAGCAGCCAGGGCATTGGGAGAGGGAATGCCCCAGACACCAGAGAGGGACGACAGGGGCCCCTCAAACATTGATGGTTTTGCAATCAGAATACCAATGGGACCCAAGGCCAAAAGTGGCTCTGCCTAGAGATACTGTCTACATAACTAATGTCCAGCTTCAGGTGATCACTGATGTGGCCAGCCGCTTGGTAGAATTTCTTAGAGATGCTGGTGCAACCTTCTCAGTCTTAACCCAAAGGATTGGAAACTTTAGCAATCATAAGGAATATGTAATCGGGTTGTCAGGGAAGAAACAAGGACACAATTTTCTGGAGCCTGTTTTCTGCAATGCTAATGGTCAGTTGTTTTTACACTCAGTTCTGTTTGTGCCTGATTGCCCCATCCCTTTAATGGGAAGAGATTTATTAACTAAGTTAGGGGCCACTCTGTTTCTGGAAGGGGAAAGGAACCACCCTCATCACCAAATGATTTTAACAGAAAACAGAAAGGGACAGATTGAATCTGAAGTTGAAATAGAAGACTTAATAGGACCTGGAATATGGAATATCAAGGTTCAAGGTCTGGTCAAAGATGTCCAGCCAGTGGTTACTATACAAGATCCTCAAGAAATAGCTGTTGTTCACTGTAGGGGACATCAGACTCAGATTCCCAGGTCTGAAATTGGAAAGGGAAATCACCGAGCTGAGCAAGAAGCAAAGAAAGCAGCTCACATACCGCAGGCAGTTTTAAAAGTCCTAGGCTTGATAGAGGAAATGCCACAACCTGGCTATACCAAGGAAGAAAACTGGGCTAAAAATAGGGGGTTAATAAGTCTAAGGAGAAGATATATGTTAGATGAAAAGATTATGATTCCACAAGCTCAGCAATGGAAAGTAATCAAGGCTTTATATGAAACTACCCACTATGGATGTGAAGCTCTTTGGAAAGGTCTTTGGAATTTACTACAAAGATTGCTTGTGGGTAAAGAAAAGAAAATGGTGGTGGCCCAGATTATGAAATCATGTGACACATGTTTACAAAATAATCCTGGAACAATGCCACCCTCTCCTCCATTATTTAGACCCATTCAACACCAAAGAAGCAATGGAGAATTGGCACATTGATTTTACTCAGATACCCAAGTCCAGAGGATACATATATTTATTAGTAAAAGTAGACACATTCACTGGATGGGTAGAGACTTTTTCCATATGGAAGAAAAGGTGTTAGGAGTAACAAAGAACTTGATCAAAAGATAATCCCACCTTTAAGATTACTTCAATATATACAAAATGATATGAACCTCTCCTAGATTTAGGAATTATTTTAGAAAAATAGTTTGGGTTCTCAAGATCATGGCTGAAATTATGGAACAGGAACTATGAGGTCTCTGTGTTTGTGTGTTCATATGTGTCTATATGTGTGTTATAGATGTGTGATATTGCCAAAAGTTAATTCATAAAAGAACTCCATTTAATGGACTTAAAGGAAATTAACTACTCATACAAATATTCAAAAATATTAAATAATCTGGCCAGAATGAATTTCAGGAAAAATGTTCAGGACAAAATTGAAAGTGGTTTAAGCCTTTTGGTGTGATTAATATAGGCAAAGAGTTACACATGATCAAGATTTTCTAAGATTGGATTAACTTTAGTTGGGTAAATGGATTTTGTTCAGTTCAGTTGCTCAGTCGGTCCAACTCTTTGTGACCCCATGGACTGCAGCACGCCATGCCTCCCTGTCCATCACCAAATCCCAGAATTTACCCAAACTCATATCCATTGAGTCAGTGATGCCATCCAACCATCTCATCCTCTGTCATCCCCTTTTCCTCCTGCCTTCAATCTTGCCCAGCATCAGGGTCTTTTCAAATGAGTCAGCTCTTCACATCAGGTGGCCAAAGTATTGGAGTTTCAGCTTCAGCCTCAGTCCTTCCAATAGTCAGGACTGATTTCTTTTAGGATGGACTGGTTGGATCTCCTTGCAGTCCAAGGGACTCTCAAGACTCTGCTTCAACACCACAGTTCAAAACCATCAATTCTTCGGTGCTCAGCTTTCTTTATAGTTCAACTCTTACATCCATACATGACTACTGGAAAAACCATAGCTTTGACTAGACAGACCTCTGTTGGCAAAGTAATGCCTCTGCTTTTTAATATGCTGTCTAAGTTGGTCATAACTTTCCTTCCAAGGAGCAAGCATCTTTTAATTTCATGGCTGCAGTCACCATCTGCAGTGATTTTGGAGCCCCCCAAAATAAAGTCAGCCACTGTTTCCACTGTTTCCCCACCTATTTGCCATGAAGTGATGGGACCAGATGCCATGATCTTAGTTTTCTGAATGTTGAGCTTTAAGCCGACTTTTACACTCTCCTCTTTCACTTTCATCATGAGGCTCTTTAGTTCTTCTTCACTTTCTGCCATAAGGGTGGTGTCATCTGCATATCTGAGGTTATTGATATTTCTCCTGGCAATCCTGATTCCAGCTTGTGTTTCATCCAGCCCAGCGTTTCTC
>NC_057419.1:132647661-132684480 GCF_019320065.1 Cervus canadensis | reverse complement strand
ATCCACACAGTCAAAGGCTTTGGCATAGTCAGTAAAGCAGAAATAGATGTTTTTTTCTGGAACTCTCTTGCTTTTTTGATGATCCAGTGGATGTTGGCAATTTGATCTCTGGTTCCTCTGCCTTTTCTAAAACCAGCTTGAACATCTGGAAGTTCACGGTTCACGCATTGCTGAAGCCTGGCTTGGAGAATTTTGGGCATTACTTTAGTAGCGTGTGAGATGAGTGCAATTGTGCGGTAGTTTGAGCATTCTTTGGCATTGCCTTTCTTAGGGATTGGAATGAAAACTGACCTTTTCCAGTCCTGTGGCCACTGCTGCATTTTCCAAATTTGCTGGCATATTGAGTGCAGCACTTTCACAGCATCATCTTTCAGGATTTGAAATAGCTCAACTGGAATTCCATCACTTCCACTAGCTTTGTTCTAGAGATGCTTCCTAAGGCCCACTTGACTTCACATTCCAGGATGTCTGGCTCTAGATGAATGATCATCGTGATTATCTGGGTCTGAAGATCTTTTTTGTATAGTTCTTCTGTGTATTCTTGCCACCTCTTCTTAATATCTTCTGCTTCTGTTAGGTCCATACTATTTCTGTCCTTTATTGAGCCCATCTTTGCATGAAATGTTCTCTTGGTATCTCTAATTTTCTCAAAGAGATCTCTAGTCTTTCCCATTCTATTGTTTTATTCTATTTCTTTGCACTGATCACTGAGGAAGGCTTTCTTATCTCTCCTTGCTATTCTTTGAAACTCTACATTCAAATGGATACATCTTTCCTTTTCTCCTTTGCTTTTGGCTTCTCTTCTTTTCATGGCTATTTGTAAGGCCTCCTCAGACAGCCATCTTGCTTTTTTGCATTTCTTTTTCTTGGGGATGGTCTTGATCCCTGTCTCCTGTACAATGTCACAAACCTCCATCCATAGTTCATCAGGCACTCCATCTATCAGATCTAGTCCCTTAAATCTAAAGGGCTTAAATCTTAGGGCTTCCCTTGTGGCTCGGCTGGTAGAGAATCCACCTGGATTTTGTTAGGAACAGACTAAGACAAGACTGGATTTGGTTGCTCCTTCCAAAGTATTCTTGAAATGCTGCTTTTGACAAACAGACTGAGATGAGTTTTTTAGCCTGTGAGTGATTTGTATTTGCTTTTGAGCTCTTTAGGGAAAAAATCTTTAGGTTAGCACATAAGTATTGTCTTCCAGTGACTTATGGTCTTATCTGACTAAAAACTAACGTTGGAATGTTTTAGAGGGCTCCTGAGGTATCTCAAAGAGAAACATTAACTAGGGTTATTTGATATGTTATGTTAAATGTGATCATTTGTAATTTTTGTTATTGTAACCAAACTTCATCCTATACTATAATCAAATATTTGACCATACTTTTTTAGTCTTTTGTCATTTATAGATAGTTCTGTACACTGGTGTTGGTACAAAAATGCCTCATCACCAAGAAGATATACAGGAGGACTAAGGAACCAGTTACAACAGTTCTACGCCAAGATGATGGCTATGTAGGGATTTCATCCCGTGTAGACTAAAACAAGGAGCTGCCCAGCCCCTGGGGCCCCTAGATCAGGTATCCAGAGATTTTTACTCTCTGATAGGCAGGGTCAGATGATGCTGTGAAAGTGCTGCACTCAATATGCCAGCAAATTTGGAAAATGCAGCAGTGGCCACAGGACTGGAAAAGGTCAGTTTTCATTCCAATCCCTAAGAAAGGCAATGCCAAAGAATGCTCAAACTACCGCACAATTGCACTCATCTCACACGCTACTAAAGTAATGCCCAAAATTCTCCAAGCCAGGCTTCAGCAATGCGTGAACCGTGAACTTCCAGATGTTCAAGCTGGTTTTAGAAAAGGCAGAGGAACCAGAGATCAAATTGCCAACATCCACTGGATCATCAAAAAAGCAAGAGAGTTCCAGAAAAAAACATCTATTTCTGCTTTACTGACTATGCCAAAGCCTTTGACTGTGTGGATCACAATAAACTGTGGAAAATTCTGAAAGAGATGGGAATACCAGACCACCTGCCCTGCCTCTTGAGAAATCTGTATGCAGGTCAGGAAGCAACAGTTAGAACTGGACATGGAAAAACAGACTGGTTCCAAGTAGGAAAAGGAGTACGTCAAGGCTGTATATAGTCACCCTGCTTATTTAACTGCTATGCAGAGTACATCACGAGAAACGCTGGGCTGGATGAAACACAAGCTGGAATCAGGATTGCCAGGAGAAATATCAATAACCTCAGATATGCAGATGACACCACCCTTATGGCAGAAAGTGAAGAAGAACTAAAGAGCCTCATGATGAAAGTGAAAGAGGAGAGTGTAAAAGTCGGCTTAAAGCTCAACATTCAGAAAACTAAGATCATGGCATCTGGTCCCATCACTTCATGGCAAATAGGTGGGGAAACAGTGGAAACAGTGGCTGACTTTATTTTGGGGGGCTCCAAAATCACTGCAGATGGTGACTGCAGCCATGAAATTAAAAGATGCTTGCTCCTTGGAAGGAAAGTTATGACCAACTTAGACAGCATATTAAAAAGCAGAGGCATTACTTTGCCAACAGAGGTCTGTCTAGTCAAAGCTATGGTTTTTCCAGTAGTCATGTGATGAGATGGTTGGATGGCATCATCAATTCAATGGACATGAGTTTGAGTAAACTCCAGGAGTTGGTGATAGACAGAGAGGTCTGGCGTGCTGCAGTCCATGGGGTCACAAAGAGTCGGACACGACTGAATGACTGAACTGAACTGAGGCAGGGTTGTTGCCCCTACTCAGCCTTGAAGCAATTACAGAAGATGGGCCTTCACCCTTCTGCTTCCGATAAGAATCTGGGAGTAAAATCTATGAGGGGGGAATGTAACAGGAGGGAAAGAAGCAGGGCACAACTTTTGAAAGAATGACATAGCCCAAGAACACAGCATAAACCAATTAGAATCAAATGTTACCAAGTTGGCAGACAAGACTAGAACTTGATCCTCAATCAGCAAGTGAAATGATGACACACCCAGAGGTGCCATGACAGTTCCAAGGCAGTGTTAAAAGACCAAGGATTGGGCGGTGGCCCAAATCCTGGAACTCTCCACCCTTTCCCAGAAATAGTTGGAATAATCCTCCCACTCATTAGCATATGAAATTACCCAGCCTATAAAAGCTAACCATGCCAAATTTCGGGGCCACACTCACCCTCTGCGATGGCCACACTCTGTCTGTGAAGTGTGCTTCTCTCTGTATCTGAATAAATCCACTTCTTACCTATCACTTTGTCTCTCACTGAATTCTTTCTGTGATGAGAGATCAAGAGCCTGAGCTTCATTAGGTCCTGAAACCAGGTACAGTGGGTTTTGGCTGGTTTCGAGTCCCAGCCACATGGGTTTGAGTCCCAAACTGGGTTTTGGCTGGGTTTGAGTCCCAGCACATGGGTTCAAGTCCCAATCTTTCGTAAATGGTTTCACTTTGATGTCTCTCTGGAAAAAACTTAGTTTCCTTTATGTAAGTTTTACAGTCTCTTTATTAACATAGTATTTATTGGGCACCTATAGTGTGCAAGGCATTGTCTAAGATATTGGACATAAAAAATAAATTTAAAAAGTCCCTGTTTTCATGGAGCTTACAATCTAGTGGGAGAGGAAAGAATATGTTAAAAAACAAATAAACAACAACCCACTCCAGTATTCTTGCCTGGAAAAGTCCATGGACAGAGGAGTCTGGCGGGCTGAAGTCCATGGGATTACATGACTGAGCATGTGTGCAGGAGGGTGGAGGGAGATGGGTTGGGAGCAGTAAAGTGGTAGAACTAAAAAAAAAACAAAACAAAACAAATAAACATATAACAATTGGTGACAAGTCCTAAAAGAAAATAAGGCTGGCTAGGAGGATAGAAACTAAAGGGAGAGGAAAGATATTTTATGTAGAATGGTCAGAGAGGGCCTTTCTGATAGGTGAAACTTGAGCAGAACCACCATAAAGGAGGTAAAAGGACCAGCCAAGTGAATATCAGGGTAAAGAGCCTTACAGGCAGTAAGTACAAAACCCCAAGGCTCAAGCACAATTGGCTTGTTTGAGGAACAGCAAGGAAGCCAGTGTGTCTGAAGTGCAGGTGATAAGATCTGAGAGGTAACCAGGGGTCAGGTTATGTAAGTCCTTGTAGGTCATGGGAAGGACTTTGAATTTTATTCTGAGTGGGCTTCAAAGCCCTGAGACGTTTTAAATAAAGCAATGTCAAGTCTGATTTATTCCTTTAAAGGATCACTGTCATTTCTATGAGGGGGCAAAGGTGGAAATTAAACAGGAGGGAAGGGGGCAGGGCACAACCTTTAATAGAATGACTTGGGACTTCCCTGGTGGTCCAGTGGTTAAGAGTCCACCTGACAGTGCAGGGGACACAGGTTCAATCCCTGGTCTGGGAAGATTCCACATACCTCAGGGCAGCTAAGCCCATGTGCCACAACTACTGAAACCTGTGAGGCATAGAGCTGGTGCTCTGCAACAGGAGAAACCACTGTAATGACAAGCCCAAGCACCACAACTAAAGAGTAGCACCCACCCGCCATAACTAGAGAAAGCCCTCATGCAACAAAGAAGACCCAGCACAGCCAAAAATAAATAAATAAAAATAAAGAATGACATAGCCATAGGACATGACATAAATGGTTAGAACCAACTAGGCCCAAGATGGCAAAGGAGACTTCCACTAGACCTTGATCCTCAGTATACGCTCATTGTAACACATTAACACTCTAAATGACACACCCACAGGCGCCATGACAGTTCCAAGACCAACCATAAAAGGTCAACAAGTGGGTGGTGGCCCAATTCCTGGAAATCCCCACCCCTTCCCCAAAATAACTGGAATATTGATCTCACTCATCAGCCAATGAAATTACCCACCCCTATAAAAACTGACTTCCCTGGTGGCTCAGATGGTAAAGCGTCTGCCTACAGTGCGGGAGACCTGGGTTCAATCACTGGGTCGGGAAGATCCCCTGGAGAAGGAAATGGCAACCTACTCCAGTATTCTTGCCTGGAAAATTCCATGGACGGAGGAGCCTGGTAGGCTACAGTCCATGGGGTCGCAAAGAGTCAGACACGACTGAGCGACTTCACTCACTCATAAAAACTGACTACTACATACCCTGCGGTTGTTCTTCAGTCACTCAGTCATGTCTGACACTTTTCGACCCCATGAACTGCAGCATGCCAGGCTTCCCTATCCTTCACCATCTCCTGGAGCTTGCTCAAACTTACATCCATTGAGTCGGTGATGCCATCCAACCAAATATCTCATTCTCTGTCATCCCTTTCTCCTCCTGCCTTCAATCTTTCCCAGCACCAGGGTCTTTTCTAATGAGTTGACTCAGTCAGCTTCCATACCCTGGGGTGGCTCTTGCCTTCTGAGATGGCCCACACTATCTGTGGAGTGTGTTTCTCTCTAAATAAATTCACTTTTATCTGTAACTTTGAAACCATTTGGTTTTGCTTTGGGGGCTATGAAGAGTTTCAGTACCATAGTCCTATATGTGTCAGTGTAGAAAGAATTCAATGAGAGACAAAGTGATAGATAAGAAACAATTTATTAGAATAGGAAGTTTGTGAGGTTTACAAGCAAGTTGATGAGAAATGTCATGCCCCAAGAACTTACTGAGCTACAGTTTTATAATCAAAGGAAAAGTGGGGAGGGGGAAAAGAACTTCTTTGTGTTTCTTGAGTAGATGTCATGCTTTCATCATCAGTTCCTCCTCCAGCTTGGGCAGGGGAGTTTTCTTGTCCCTACATGTCCAAGCTAAGTCCACAAATTATTGTTTTTATGTGTGCAGAGAGCATGTCCTAAGGACCATTAACTTATTGAGCTCACTGGGCAGGATGTGGGACTCATGTTACCATTGTTCTATTGTGTGACCCATGTTTCATGCTTCTGTTACATAGTTTTGTTGCTAAACAAGCCTGCTTGTTTTTGTGGTTAAGCAAACCTGCTCTCTTGAGAAATCATTAACTTACAGAGGTCTCCCATATTTTTTCTACTTACAGTCCCCTAATATGATAAACTATTTAATCATCTACTTTGTCCCTTTACTCTGTCCCTATCAACTTTGTCTCTCACTGCATTTTTTCTGTGATGAGACATCAAGAACCTGTAACTTCTTCAAGTCCTAAGATAAGGTACGTGATCTCAGTTGAAAGACCATGAGTTCAAGTCCCAACTTGAGTTACACAGTTTTAGAAGCAGAAAGAAAGTGAAAGTGTTAGTCACTCAGTCGTGTCCGACTCTTGTGATTCCATGGACTGTAGCCCACCAGGCTCCTCTGTCCATGGGATTCTCCAGGCAAGAATACTGGAGTGGGTTGCCATTCCCTTCTCCAGGGGATCTTCCCAAGCCAAGGATAGAACACAGCTCTCCCACATTGCAGGCAGACTCTTTACCCACTGAGCCACCAGGGAAGCCCTTATGAAGCAGGGAGACCAGTTAAGTCCAGGAGACAGATGATGGTAGCTTGTGCCAAGTGTGTGTGGTGGGGGGAAGTGGGGGACTAGTGGTGAGGGTATTGTGTGGTCATAACACAAGTGAGCCAGGACCTCTTCTATTCATAGGCATTTGCCAATGCACAGGTTTTTTTTGTTTGTTTTCTTGGCTGCCCTGTGCAGCTTCTGGGATCTTAGTTCCCCAACCAGGATGGAACCCATGCTCCTTCCAATGGAAACTCGGACTCTTAGCCATTGAACTGCCAGGGAAGTCCCGAAATGGTAAATTTAATTTTTTTAACCAGAAAAAAAAATTAATGACACATTAGCACATAAGCTGGAGGGAATTAAGTGGATTTAACTGTTCCCAAGTGGCACAGTGGTAAAGAATCCGCCTGTAGTTTCCATCCCTGGGTCAGGAGGATCCCCTGGAGAAGGGAATGGCAACCCACTTCAGTATCCTTGCTTGGAAAATTCCATGGACAGAGGAACCTAGCTGGCTATAGTCCATGGAGTCGAAAAGAGTCAGACACAACTGAGCATAGCACAGCAGCAAGGTCTTTGCATTATCTGGGAGAAAGAGAAAGGTAAAGGTTAATATTAGACTTTGATAAATCAAGAGTCATGTTATAATTTCTATGGTAGCCATGAAAAGAATTTTTTTAATGGTATAATTTTGAAACTAATGGGAGTGAGGACTGAATGTTTTTTTTTTAATGTAACTAGTCCAACAGAGGAAAAACAATATAAGGGAACACAGAAGAAGTGGCATTAAGAGACAGTACTTTAAAAAGATGAATGTATGCACATTAAATTACATTAAATGCAAATTGACTAAATGCTTCAGTTAATAGTTAAGATTGTTAGACTGAATTCACACAGGTACATACATATACATACTACATGCTTAAACAATAGACATATCTATTAGAAAAGGATACAGAAAGGTTGAAAGTTTAAAAATATGGGGGGAAACATGGCATTGAAACAATCACTGCGTATGGTGACTGCAGCCATGAAATTAAAAGACACTTACTCCTTGGAAGAAAAGCTGTGACAAACCTAGACAGCATATTAAAAGGCAGAGATATCACTTTGCCAACAAAGGTCTGTATAGTCAAAGCTGTGGTTTTTCCAGTAGTCATATATGAATGTGAGAGTTGGATCATAAAGAAGGCTGAGCACCAAAGAACTGATGCTTTTGAATTGTGGCGCTGGAGAAGACTCTTGAGAGTCCCTTGGACAGCAAGGAGATCAAACCAGTCAATCCTAAAAGACATCAACCCTGAATATTCATTGGAAGGACTGATGCTGAAGCTGAAGCTCCAGTACTTTGGCCACCTGACACAAACAGCCAACTCATTGGAAAAGACCCTGATGCTGGGAAAGATTGAAGGCAAGAGCAGAAGGGGACGACAGAGGATGAGACGGTTGGATGGCATCCCTGACTCAATGGACATGGGTTTGAGCAAACTCCAGGAGATAGTGAAGGACAGGGGAGCCTGGTGTGCTGCAGTTCATGGAGTTGCAAAGATTTGGACATGACTTAGCAACTGAACAGGCTTCCCTGGTGGCTCAGAGGTTAAAGTGTCTGCCTGCAGTGTGGGAGACCTGGGTTCAATCCCTGGATTGGGAAGATCCCCTGGAGAAGGAAATGGCAACCCACTCCAGTATTCTTGCCTGGAGAATTCCAAGGACGGAGGAGTCTGGTGGGCTACAGTCCACGGGGTCGCAAAGAGTCGGACACAACTGAGCGACTTCACTTTCACTTTAGCAACTGAACAACAAACACCACCCAAAATAAAGCTAATATAAGCTATTAATGTCAGGATAGACTTTACATTTAAAAAATATTAAAGTTGTAGCCATCTCATTCACCAGGAAGATACAACACTTCTAAATATTCATGCACTCAGTAATATTAATTCAAATTATATGAAGAAAAAACTGACAGAACTACAAGGAGAAATAGACTAACCAATTATATAGGATAATTTTAACACAGTTCTCTCAGTAACGGATTAAACAAGTAGACAAAAACAATTTAGTAAGGATATAAAATATTTGAACAACACAGTAAAGAAACTTGACCTATTAAACATGTATATAACACTGTACCAAACAACTACAGAATATATTTTTTCTAGCTTTCATGAAACATTTATAAATATCATAAACAAATCTCAACAAATCTCAAAGGATAAATTGTATAGATTGTATCCTCTAAGATCTCAGTGAAAAATGTGCTAGAAATAAGTAACAAAAATATTGGTAGGAAATGTCCATAAATTTTGAAACATGCTTCTAAAAAGCCATGGGACAAAGAAGGAATCTTAATGGAAATTAGAAAATATTTCAAGCTGACTGATAACAAAAGCACTGGAAATTCATCAAAAGATCATTTGAACGCTGAGCAAAATCCACAAAAACACTGAATAGAAACTCTTGTGGGCTGCAATAATTACAGGAATATTTGCTTTATGTGTATATACTAGGAGGGAACAAAGGCTGAAATTTATTGAGAAAGGTATGTATCTCATGAAATTTTAAAAAATAACAGAAAAATATACCAAGGGTAGAAAGGGAGTCATAAAGTTAAAAGTGGAAATTAATGAAGTAGAAAACAAATATACATAGAGAAAATCAACAAAACCAAAAGTTGGCTTTTTTAAAAAGATTAATAAAATTTACATGAAAATCTCATTCCTGGTGAGATTGATTTTTTAAAAAAAGACAAACATAACCAATTGATCAATATTAAGAACATAAAAGAACACCCATAACATATGGGTATTGCAGTTATTTAAAAGATAAAATATTATGAGGAACTTTATACCAATGACTTTGAAGTTTTGCGTTAAATCGATAATTTCCTAGAAAAAAATAACTTGCCAAAATTAAAGAAAAAAGTAGATGAGTAAGTGGACCTATAAGTACGAAAGAAATAACATCAGTAATTTAAGCTTCTCATAAATTTCAGGCCCAGATGGCATCATAAGTAATTTCTACCACATATTCAATGAAGAAAACATTGCAATTCATGCAAAGTCTTCCAGAGAATAGTTAAGGGGGGAGGGTGCCTTCTCTAATTACTTTTGATTCTAGGTAATCTTTTTTTTTTTTTTCAATTCTAGCTCATCTTATATACTAAGTCCAAAAAACAATAGTTTTAAAAAAGACAAAGTTCAGGTTAACTTATTATCACAAGTAGTGTAGCAAAATCCTGAACAAAATATTAGCGAATTAAATCCCATAATATAAAAAAGGAGTGATGAGGATATTGGGTTTATCTTAAGAATGTAAGCTTAATTTAAAATAAAAATTAGTCAATGAATTTTCCACATTAGCTGATGAAAGAATTATTATATGATCTTATCAGTAGATGCAGAAAAAGCATTTGACAAAATGATAAAGAAAACCTGTAAGCAAATAGTAATAGATTGGAACTTCCTTAATCTTAAAAACCTATAACAAGCATCAAACTTAAAAGAGAAATATTGAAAGTTTTCTCTTTATATATCAGGAATCAAACAATGATATTTGCTATCACTATTTCTATTTGACATTATGCTGGGCAGAAAGCAACAATAAGAAATAAAAGATTTAAAGATTGAAACAAAAAATTTAAACTGTCATTATTTTCAAATGATATATCCATGTACATAGAAGATCAAAAGGAAAATACAGTAAATTACTAAAATTAGAGAGTTTAGCAAGGTTGCTAGAGACAAAATGAGTATTCAAAAACAAAGTATAGAAGTATTATAGGAGTAAATCTTTGTGACCATGAGTTAGGCCATGAAAATAGATACCACATCAAAAGCGCAAATGACAGGAAAAATAAGTAAGCTGGATTTCATCAAAATTTTAAAATTTTTGTACAACATTAATCACCACCAAGAAAGTGAAAAGACAACCCACACAATGAGTAGAAATATTTGCAAATCATATATCTAACAAGGGACTTACATCTAGAATACATAAAGAAACTTAAAGCCCAACAATAAAGCGACAAATAGTCCAATGAGCAAAGGGCTTAACTAGACCTTTCTACAAAGAAGATATACAAATGGCCAATAAGGACATGAAAAGACTCTCAACATCAGTTATCATAAGGGAAATGCAAACTAAAACCACAATGAGATATCACTTTATATCCACTAGGATGACTATACTAATTTAAAAAAAAAAAAAGGACAGGAACTTCCTGCTGGTTCAATGGTTAAGAATCTGCCTTCCAATGCAGGAGACTCAGGTTCCATCCCTGGTCGGGGAGCTAAGATCCTATGTACCATGGGAGAACTAAGCCTGCAAGCCACAGTGAAGACCAAGCACAGCAAAAAAAAAAAAAAGACAGACAATAACAAGTGTTGGCAAGGATCAGCCAAGGAAACTCTCATATACTGCTGATGGGAATGTAAAATGATACAAGCTACTTTGGAAAACAATCTGACCATTCCTCAAAATGCTAAACATAGAGTTCCCATAAGGCCCAGTAATTCCACTCCTAGGTATATACCCAAGAGAAATGAAAACACGTTCACACAAAAACTTGTACATGAATGTTCATGATAGCCAAAAATATGGAAGCAACCCACATGTCCATCAACTGAATAATGGAAAAACAAATTATGGTATATTCATAGAATGGGATATTATTCAGTGTGAAAAGCAATGAATTACTGATAGCTGCTACAATATAGGTGAAACTTGAAGATATTTTGCAAAAGGTCACAGAGGACCACATACTATATTATTCCATTAATATGAAGTGTCAGGCATTTACATGAATTGTGAGGAAGAGAGAGGGCTTCTTCTGCAGGGTACCAGCTGTAGTTAAACATGATTAACCACCCTGAGTTCACACTCACCCTAAGTAAACACTAAGAACAGGTTTGAGACCCAGTGATCAGAGCGCTGAGAGTCAAAAGGAGGGGGCCTGAAAACTGCATAGGACACAAGGTTTAAGAAGGAAGAAGTCAGTAACAGAGAAGGGAGAGGTATGCACTGGAGAAATCAGAAACTGAAATGACCCCTCCCCCCAGCACCGTTTATTAAAGGAAATGTACTTTCTTATATCAACAGAAGAGGGTGCTCTTGAACCAATAAACAAATAAGGCATCCAAATACTTTTTTTCCATATAATAGCATCGGATGTCATTGCTGAACCAGGAACTTTCAGTACAGATTATAAAGATTAGAAAAAGGATCTCAATGTCTGCACAAAGCTATTCTTAAAAAAAAAAAAAGGTGAGAATCAAAACTTATCAACTGAAGGAATTCCCTGATGGTCCAGGGGTTAGGACTCTGTACTTTCACTGTGATGAGCATGGGTTCCATCCCTGGTCTGGGAACTAAGATGCCTCATGCTATACAGTGCAGCCAAACAAAACAAAACTTTTCAGCTGATACAAATAATCACATACACACACAGTCCAGTAAAAACCACTGCACAACAGAGAAAGTTGTGAATGAAATATATTAAAGAATTACAGATATGAAGGAATATTATGAATCAGAAAATTTTAAACTCAGAAACAAACAAGTGAGTGCTGATTGAGGTCAGGAAAGAAATTGAAGCAAAAGACAGAATTACCTTAGAAGCCTAAATTACAAAATACCCAAGGGAGAATAGATATGATTGAAAAAGGAAAGGAAAGAAAGAATGAGAATGAAAAAGAGCCAAGCGAATCAAAACAAAATAAAGACATAAAGAGGAAACTGATAGATATATCTGGAATCTCTTAAAAACAAAAATAAAAAAAAAATGGAACAGAACTAATATTTAACATTATAATCTTAAAACTTTATGGAAATAAAAGAAAACCCTATTCTACATATTTCCAGAGCCCATTGTGTAATTGGGAAAGCTGACCGCCAACTCATAGACATAGTCTAGTAAAACAGACATTAATGGTAAAGGGAAAAAAAATCCTTTGGATTTATAGATAAAGCACAATAATGAATAACTTACAAGAAAAGAAAATCAGATGGCAGCAAACAACTTGCAGGATTATAGAAAGGAAGACAAGCGTGAAGAAACATTTTAAAGAAATTCAAGTAAAAATAAAAGGGCGAGCCAAGGATTTCAGTTTTTTCTTTTTAATTTTATTTTTTCGCTGCACTGGGTCTTCACTGCTGCTCGAGGACTTTCTCTAGTTGTGGTGAGCAGGGGCTACTCTTAGTTGCGGTATGTGGGCTTCTCACTGTGGTCTTGCAGAGCATGGGCCCTAGGGCATGTAGGCTTCAGCAGTTGTGGCAAGTGAGCTCAGCAGTCGTGGTGCATAGGCTTAGCTGCCCCGAGGCATGTGGAATCTTCCCAGGCCAGGGATTGAACCTGTGTCTCCTGCATTGGCAGGCGGATTCTTAATTACTGGACCACCAGGGAAGTCCGGATTTCAGTTTTAAACTTTGAAGAACTCAAGAGATTTTGTATGCAAGAACTGTTTCTGAGGATTCTATTACAGGTCCACTTTCATCTAACCAAGAGATGACTGGCAAATTTTGGCAGAAGAACAGATAAAGAGAATTGGATAGGTGTAATTATAAATCGAAGACAAATATGAGGATAAGAGTTGAAGAATATTTTCTGACAATATACAAATACAACTCAAGGAACTTCCCTGGTCGTCCAGTGGCTAAGACTCCAAGCTCCCAATGCAGGGGACCTGGGTTCAATCTCTGAGCCGGGAACTAAATGCCACATGCCACAACTAAGACCCGGCACAGTCAAATAAATAAATAAACAAATATTTTTTTAAAAAAGAAACACAACTCAAAATGTGAGCAAAAGAAAAAGGTAAAATAATTTTGATGATTGCTACATAGGTCATAGGTGGGCGTCAAGAGTTATCACTGAAACTAACAGACCAAATAGTAGAAACCTAGGTGGTAGGAAAATAGTGACTAAGAGCTGAGATCCTTAGTTATTTCAGTATAGCCCTCTCATGCTCTGACTCTTGTGGTATCTTCTCAATATTTCAAGTATTAGATAGGCTCTATGTTCATTCCTCTCTCTTTCTCTCTCACACACACACTGCCACCAGCTCAGAATATTCATTACATAACACTTCTCTATTCTATGTTTTGTGATCTTATGGTGACACTCACACATTCTCAGCCCACAAAAAGGAATATTTTACCTTCCTGCTTAGCCAGCTGTCTCACTTCTAGCCAGGGAATCCAGCTCCAATTCAGCCTGCCAAAGAGCTTTATTTACACAGTTTTACACAGCACATTTGTCTGTAGGGGCAGCATCCCTGCCTCCAGTAAGAGCAAGATATTGAAAGGTTATTCTCTATTCCAAGAGGTCGTTGGAATTTAAGGTTGTTTAATTCTAAGCTGTAACAGTTTGCTTTAGGGCTTACTCAATTGCTTGCTACTCAAACCATAGAAGAGCAGATAGGAAGTAGTTCAGAAAAAAACATGAAAGATGATGCTGTATTTTTGAGGGCAAAACATTTTTTATCATGTTAAAGCAATATCTATCTATTCTTGTTTCACTAAGGTTTTACGAAATATTATCATAAAGAAATATTGAATTCTCTCAGCTGCATTTTTGGGCGTATATCAAGAGGATCATATGTTTTCTACTTTTCACCTATTAATAAAATAAATGTTGAAACATTAGTATATTTCATTGTACTGAAGCATCTTCACTTTTCTAGAATGAATTCCACTGGGTCATGATTAATGCATGATGATATTCTCTTTGTTAGTGTATTATTAGAGTTTTTTTAATTCACTTTTTGGGGGGGAGCTGTGCTGGGTCTTTGTTGCTGTGCATGGGCTTTCTCTAGCTGCGGCGAGCGGGAGCAGGGGCTACTCTCTAATTGCGGTAAGTGGGCTTCTCGTTGCAGTGGCTTCTCTTGTTGCAGAGCACAGGCTCTAGATGCACAGGCTCCGTAGTTGTGGTACACAGGCTTAGTTGCTCACGGCATGTGGAATCTTCCCGGACCTGGGGTCGAACCTGTGTCCCCTGCATTGACAGGCAGATTCTTATCCACTGTGCCACCAGGGAGGTCCTTATTAGGGTTTTTGCAGCAATATTTTTAGTGATATTTCATCACATTTATTTTGAACAATCCCTTTTTCTTGATTGATTTTTTCCTCTACCAAATCATCTCTTTCGACCAAGAGTAGAGCTTATATACATACCACAGCCCAGTAACCACACACAGTCCCTGTTCAGTCTAGGATTCCTTTATATGCCATGTTTCAACCCAACCCAAAGGAGCCTTCATACAGCTTACATTCCTTAGCCACAAAAGCCAGTGAGCTGGGAGATGGCCGTCTGCCTAGTTCAGGATCCTTATATAGATCAGTCAGTTCAGCTCAGTCACTCACTCGTGTCCGACTCTTTGCGACCCCATGGACTGCAGCATGCCAAGCCTCCCGGTCCATCACCAACTGCCGGAGCTTACTCAAACTCCTGTCCATTGAGTCGGTGATGCCATCCAACCATCTCATCCTCGTCATCCCCTTCTCCTCCTGCCTTCAATCTTTCCCAGCATCAGGGTCTTTTCAAATGAGTCAGTCCTTCACATCAGGTGGCCAAAGTATTGGAGTTTCAGCTTCAACATCAGTCCTTCCAATGAATATTCGGGACTGATTTCTTTTAGGATGGACTGGTTGAATCTCCTTGCAGTCCAAGGGACTCTCAAGAGTCTTCTCCAACACCACAGTTCAAAACCATCAATTCTTCGGTGCTCAGCTTTCTTTATGGTCCGACTCATACATCCATACATGACTACTGGAAAAACCATAGCCTTGACTAGACAGAACTTTGCTGGCAAAGTAATGTCTCTGCTTTTTAATATGCTGTCTAGGTTGGTCATAGCTTTTCTTCTAAGAAGCAAATGTCTCTTAATTTCATGACTGCAGTCACCATCTGCAGTGATTTGGGAGCCCAAGAAAATAAAGTCTGTCACTGTTTCCATTGTTTCCCCATCTATTTGCCATGAAGTGACGGGACCAGATGCCATGATCTTTGTTTTTTGAATGTTGAGTTTTAAGTCAGCTTTTTCACTCTCCTCTTTCACTTTCATCAAGAGACTCTTTAGTTCCTCTATGCTTTCTGCCATAAGGGTGGTAATATCTGCATATCTGAGATTATTGGTATTTTTCCCAGCAATCTTTATTCCAGCTTGTGCTTCATCCAGCCTGGCATTTCACATGATGTACTCTGCATATAAGTTAAATAAGCAAGGTGACAATACACAGCCTTGACCTACTCCTTTCTCAATTTGGAACCAGTCCATTGTTCCATGTCTTGTTCTAATGATTGCTTCTTGACCTGCATACAGATTTCTCAGGAAGCACATAAAGTGGTCTGGTACTCCCATCTCTTGAAGAATTTTCCACAGCTTGTTGTGATCTACACAGTCAAAGGCTTTGGCTTAGTCAATAAAACAGAAATAGATGTTTTTCTGGAACTCTCTTGCTTTTTCGATGATCCAGCAGATGTTGGCAATTTGATCCCTGGTTCCTCTGCCTTCTCTAAATCCAGCTTGAACATCTGGAAGTTCCCGGTTCACATGTGTTGAAGGCTTGCTTGGAGAATTTTCAGCATTACTTTGCTAACATATGAGATTAGTGCAACTGTGAGGTAGTTTGAACATTCTTTGGCAATGCCTTTCTTTGGGCTGGAATGAAAACTGACCTTTTCCAGTCCTGTGGCCACTGCTGAGTTCCCCAAATTTGCTGGCATATTGAGTGCAGCACTTTCACAGCATCATCTTTTAGGATTTGAAATAGCTCAACTGGAATTCCATCACTTCCACTAGCTTTGTTCATAGTGATGCTTCCTAAGGCCCACTTGATTTCACATTCCAGGATGTCTGGCTCTAGGTGAGTGATCACACCATTGTGGTTATCTGGGTCATGAAGATCTTTTTTGTATAGTTCTTCTGTGTATTCTTGCCACCCCTTCTTAATATCTTCTGCTTCTGTTAAGTCCGTACCATTTCTGTCCTTTATTGTGCCCATCTTTGCATGAAATATTCCCTTGGTATCTAATTTTCTTGAAGACATCTCTAGTCTTTCCCATTCTATTGTTTTCCTCTATTTCTTTGCATTGATCACTCAGGAAGGCTTTCTTTCTCTCCTTGTTATTCTTCGGAACTCTGCATTAAGATGGATATATCTTTCCTTTTCCCTTTTGCCTTTAGCTTCTCTTCTATTCTCAGCTATTTGTAAAGCCTCCTCAGACAACCATTTTGCCTTTTTGCATTTCTTTTTCTTGGGGATGGTCTTGATCCCTGTCTCCTGTACAATGTCACAAACCTCCATCCATAGTTCTTCAGGCACTCTGTCTATCAGATCTAATCCCTTGTATCTATTTGTCACTTCCACTGTATAATCATAAGGGGTTTGATTTAGGTCATACCTGAATGGTCTAGTGGTTTTTCCTACTTTCTTCAATTGAAGTCTGAATTTTGTAACAAGGAGTTCATGATCTGAGCCACAGTCAGCTCCCAGTATTGTTTTTGCTGACTGTATAGAGCTTCTCTATCTTTGGCTGCAAAGAATATAATCAATCTGATTTCAGTATTGACCATACTTTAAGTGCCTATAAATACCTTCTCAGCAAACTGCCTAAATCCACACTATGACTGTATAAGAGGAGACAGCTTTCACCAAGAATGCAGTAGGGTCCATACCCATATACATATCAGGGCTTAACACACAAGCCCTAGGCCAAAGCAAAGCCTAAACCTTTAACACTATTCAGCAACTATGGAATACACTGTCTTAAGCACTTGGTTTATATGCATGTCAATACAAAACACAGCTTAGCCACACACTACCATTAAGCACAATTGGAAAGACCTCTCAGACCATGGCCTTGACTTTATCTCTGCTCCTGTAAACCATGATACAAATCTCACTCATGTAAGTGCCCAAGCCCTGGAGAAGGAAATGGCAACCCACTCCAGTATTCCTGCCTGGAAAAGTTCATGGACAGAAGAGCCTGGTGGGCTGCAGTCCATGGGGTCACACAGCTGAGCACGCATGCATGAGGTAGGTAGGTGGAGAGAGATGGGTTGGTAGCAATAAACAGATTAAAAAGTGCCCAAGCAAGGACCAACAATTCAACTCTCCACATCACTTTTGTTTACACCTATAGCTTATTTGTGTTTATTGGTATACAATATTCCACTGGATGAATATGGCATGCTTTAACTATTCTCCTCTTGAGGGACAGCTGCTATATATACATATATATACACACACACCCTGGGACACATAAGAATGCATTTATGCTGGATATATCCCTGAATGGAACTGTTCAATCATAAAAATATGTATATTCTCAAATTTAGTAAATAATAACATACTATTTTCTAAAGTGATGGCAATGATTTAAAAGTCCCACTGTTGCTCCATGTTCTTGGCAGCCATTATCAATGTCAGGCTTTTCATTTTCATCAGTTGACTAATATTGCATTGTGGTTTTAATTTGCATTTCCCTGATTAGTTATGAAGTTAAACAACTTTTCAGGTTTTTGTTATCTATTTGGATATACAACTTTGTGGAGTGACTATTCAAGTTTCTAGCTTTTTCTATTGTATTTTCTATCTTTTTTCTTATTGATTTGTAGGAGTTTTTTTTTTTTTTTAGGAGTTTTTTATTCATTTTGGAAAATAGCCCTTTTTCTACTAGATTTATTGCAGATACCTACTCCCATTCTGTGACTTCTCTTTTCATCTTATGGTATTTTCTGATGAAAAGTATTTCTTAATTTTAAAGCATTCAAACTCATCAATACTTTCTTTTATGATTAGAACTTTATATGACTTTTTAAAGAATGATTTTCTTACTCCCAAATTTTCCCTTTATTACCTTATAAAATCTTTACTGTTTAGTCTTTTACATTTGGATCTTTAATCTACTCAGCAGTGATTTTGTGTATGGTATGAGGTAGGGGGTCCAATTTCTGCTCTGTAATGCCATCTTGCTGATACAGTGTGCACATATGGAGTAGTCTGTTTCTGGGCTCTCTGTTCTGCTTCACTGGCTTATTATCTTTGTTTTAATATCACACTATTATCATAAAAAAATCTACAAATGATAAGGGCTGGAAAGGATGTGGGAAAAAGGGAACCCTCCTACACTGTTGGTGGAAATGTAAATTGGTGCAGCCACTATGGAGAACAGTATGGAGGTTCCTTAAAAAACTAAAAATAGAGCTTCCATGTGATCCAGCAATCCCACTCCTGGGCATAGAACTGAAGAAAATCATACTCGAAAAGACATGTGCACCCCAGTGTTCATAGCAGCACTATTTACAATAGCCAAGACATGGAAGCAACCTAAATGTCCACCAACAGATGAATGGATAAAGAAGATGTGGTATACAGTGGAATATTATTCAGCCATAAAAAAGAATGAAATAATGCCATTTGTAATGACATGGGTGAACCTAGCGATTGTCTTATGGGGGTGAAGTCAGACAGAGAAAGACAAATATCATATGATATCACTTATATGTGGAATCTAAAAAATGGTACAACTGAATTTATTTACAGTAGAGTCACAGATGTAGAAAACATAATTATGGTTACCAGGAGGGAAAGTTGAGGTGGGAGGGGAGAGATAAACTGGGAGATTGGGATTGACATATACACATTACTTCATATAAAATAGATAACTAATAAGAACCTACAATTATAGCATGGGGAATTCTACTCAATACTCTGTAATGACCTATATGGGAATAGAATCTAAAAATGAATGGATATATGTATATCCAATTCACTCTGCTATACAGCTAAAACTAACATAACGTTGTAAATCAACTATACTCCAATAAAAATTAATTTTTACAGTACCTCAAAAATGTATCACATGATTAATCAACATAGCTTTAAAATAAGTCTTGGTATCTGGTCAAGCAATTCCTCCCACCCTGTTCTTCATGAGTGCCTTGGCCCTATGGGTTTCCATATAGATCTTTAGATCAGCTTGTCAAGTTCCACAAAGAAAAGCTTCTGGGGTTTTAACTGTAATTGCATTGAATCTATAGATCATTTGAATTTTTGGGGTTGATTTGCAACCTGTGGAATACCCCAGGTGAAATTTGAAACTAGACCCTGTCCACAGAGGGCAAGGGGAGACCAACAAAAGAGGCAGACCACTCCAGATTGATTGAGTGGACTTCCAACAATATTTTGTCTTCTAATCCATGAATACAATATATCTCGTCATTTGTTTAGATCTTCTTTAATGTTTCTTAATAAGGTTTTATATTTTTATCTATAGAGTATGTAAGTTTTTCCATTTGTATTTGTTTTAAGGTTTTTTTCAACATTTTACTATGAAATTTTTCAGAAATATAGAAAAAGTGAAAGAATTTTACAGTAAACACCCATATACACACCACCTTGATTTTACCAGGAACATTTCACTATACTTGCTTTATTATGTATTTATTCATCTCTTTTGGAGAAGGAAATGGCAATCCATTCCAGTATTCTTGCCTGGAGTACCCCCGTGGACAGAGGAGACTGGCAGGCTGCAGTCCATGAGGTTGCAAAGAGTTGGACACGACTGAGTGACTAACACACACATTCATCTCTTTATCTTTCTATCCATCCATTAATCCATGTTATTTTGGGTGTATTTCAAAGTAAATTACAGACATCAGTACAGTTACCCCTAAATTCTATAACATAGTATCCAAGTGTTTTTCTTTTTTAGGATGCTACTGGCATATTGTAACTTTGTTAAATTTTTCTTTTTGTTGCCATTATGTGGAGGAAAACTGTATCTTGTATGCAAATATCTTCTATCCAGCATTCTTGTTGAATAGTCTCACTAACCCTAATCATTGATTTGTATTACTTTTGGAATGTTTACATACAGAGTCAGGTCATGTACAAATAATGAAAATTCTTGGCATCTCAAAACCTTATATCATTCTTCCCCTTCCTGCACTGCACGAGACCTTCACTATAACATTAATTAGAAATGGTGATGATGGGGGCATCTTTGTCATGTTCATGATCTCAATTGCTCATCATTAAATATGATGAGGGGTATAAATTTTTTTCAAGATCTTTATCAAAGACATTCGCTTTTCTCTATTTTACTATTAGCTTTTGTCATGAATGGATATTGAATTTTATTATTCTGCATCTTCTGAGATTGCCATGTGTTTTCCCTTTTTAATCTGTTAGTATGGGCAATTAAAAATTGACTCCCTAACATCAAAATACCCTTGAATTTCTGAGAATAAACCCAACTTATTCAAGATATAATATCCTTTCCACCACATATTGCTGGACTTGGTTTGCCAAATCTCGGCTTCTATGTTCATGAATGAGATTGGCCTGTCATTTGCCTTTCTCAAACTGTCCTTGTTGTTGGGTTCTGGTACCAAGGTTATAGAAGCCTCATAAAAGGAGTTGGGCATCTTATTTCTAGTCTGTAGAAGAGATTGGAGCTATTTCTTCTTCAAATATTTAATAGAACTCAATTGTGAAGCCCTTTATACCTAGAACTTTTATATTATTTGAGTTTTCTATTTTTATACTGTATCAACATTCAAAAGTTGTGTTTTCAGAAAATTCATTTTACTTAACTGTTAAAATGTATGACATAAAGCTGATCATGATATTCTTTTATTATCTAAATATCTTCTAGATCTTGAACTAATAAACTGCTCACTATATTAGTAGCTCTCTGAAGGTTTGAAAAGTATCTTTTTACATGCTTTGTCTGCCATTTTTACTTGTTCTTCAGAAGGAAAGTTGATCTGAATTACCTGATCTGCCTTTACCTGGTGTGGAAGACATTAAGCAGTTCTTCATTTAAGATTTCAGGCATGGAGAAGGAAATGGCAACCCACTCCAGTATTCTTGCCTGGAAAAGTCCATGGACAGAGGAGTCTGGCGGGCTGAAGTCCATGGGATTACATGACTGAGCATGTGTGCACAAGGGTGGAGGGAAATGGGTTGGTAGCAATAAAGTGGTAGAACTAAAAAAAAAAAAAAAAGATTTCAGGCATATGTTTCAGAGCTGTACAAAGTCAGCCTAGTGGGCACAACAAAAGTGGTGCCTTGGACACTATTAATTTCATAATGTGGTGCTTCCCAATCTTTTTCTTTTCATGGTACTCATAGAAACTGATATTTAGGGCACCCTGTCGTAAATGGATAGACAGTTCATGGCCAAAGACAATCCATCTCGAGGCTCTGCCGCAGTAGTCCTTGCATAGCCATCCTGAGGACTAAGGGGGGGGGACAATACCTCAGAACTCTTAGAACCCAGAAGGGGCACAAAATTTAGGCAACTTTTTCCTAACTCTCCCTTTTTTCCCCTCCCCAGTTCATAGTTCTCCCCTTTGAATTCCCCGTTCAGGAATTATTTGTCCAAAACTACCCCCACCCCATCCTTGGAATCCATGCCCTCTCTCCACAAGAAAATAAAGTCTTCACTCCCCCAGTCCCATGACTCCTGCAAAACCAGCCATTCTGGCTTCCACTGGTTATCAATGACTATCTCCCATGCCCAATTTCTCTTGGCAATACAGGCTGGGAGGGGTGATTTTTGTCCCAGTGCTAAGCATAGGAAAAAAATATTATGGGCTTCTACCTGGTTTAAAGCTGCTTCTTTTTTTCCTTAAAAGCATCTAAAGTCACAGATGACTCTCTACTACTTCACAGAAAGCCTTGGAGCAGAACACACTAAGAGGGGATCTCTCAAATGGGGCTTTATAGCTACAAGTAGATACAGCAGCCTATTAAAAAGCAGAGACATTACTTTGCCAGCAAAGGTCCATCTAGTCAAAGATATGGTTTTTCCAGTAGTCATGTATGGATGCGTGAGTTGGACTATAAAGAAAGCTGAGCGCCAAAGAATTGATGCTTTTGAACTGTGGTTGGAGAAGACTCTTGAGAGTCCCTTGGACTACAAGGAGATCCAACCAGTCCATCCTAAAGGAGATCAGTCCTGAATATTCATTGGAAGGACTGATGCTGAAGCTGAAACTCCAACACTTTGGCCACCTGATGCGAAGAACTGACTCATTTGAAAAGACCCTGATGCTGGGACGGATTGAAGGCAGGAGGAGAAGGGATGACAGAGGATGAGATGGTTGGATGGCATCACCGACTGGATGGACATGAGTTTGAGTAAGTTCTGAGAGTTGGTGATGGACCAGGAGGCCTGGCGTGCTGCAGTCCATGGGGTGGCAAAGAGTTGGACACAACTGAGCAACTGAACCGAACTGAGATACAGGAGCAAACTCCTATGCAGCTTCTGCCTAGAATAGAATTCACGTACATACACACAGGGCTTCTCAGGTGGCTCAGCCGTAAAGAATCCACCTGCAGTGCAGGAGCCACAGGAGACACGGGTTTGATCCCTGGGTCGGGAAGATCCCCTGGAGGAGGGCATGGTGGCCCACACCAGTATTCTTGCCTGATGAATCTCATGGACAGGGGAGCCTGGTGGGCTACAGTCTAAGAGTCAGACTGAAGTGACTTAGCACACACTCACATACACACATCAGCCTGTGAGCCAGGAGACACATCCTACTCACACCTGAGCCCATGCCCACAAAATGACTCAGAACACAAGGAGACACCACATGAGTCCTTATCCCATGGCTCAGCAAAAGGAGCAAGCCATAGTCTATATGGTCTGTGTTAGGGCCAACACGGGCACCACCAGCAGTCTCTCACTAAGGCTTGGCCTGTGTCATTCATACATATGTATACACACACCAAGCATATCATGGGAAAGCCAGGCCTAAGGCCCAACACTCACTGTTGCTCTAACATGACAAGCAACATGGCGGCCACCGCTGAGAACAGCCCATGGACATCCACTGCCCAGCATATGCAAACCACGTTGCTATCCCGCAGAAAAACCATTCACAGGAAAAGAGAGCAGAACGTGAGACCCCCAGGCAGACAATTCATCATGTCATCATTGATCACACAACTGAGAAATCTGCCCTTAGATCAGGGCTTCTGTAATGCCCACTATTTAGCACCAAAAGGTGCTCTCCTGGCTCTTATCTGTTGTACCTGGTTGGGGGATGGGACACTGGGTCCCAGCTTCCTCCATGAGCTCCCTCTTCCCCCAGGTCCCTGCCTTCGGCTCCTGCCTCCCCCCACTTCTCTGCACAACCCTGGGCCCTCCCAGGCCCCCATGGACAATGATCTCCGGGCCCCTGAGGACCTTGGCACAGCCCCCAGGTGTCCCTCCCCAGGAAGCCTTGACAGACCCCGCCCCCAGCACCCCGACTCCCCTCTCTAGCCCTGTGTGACCGGCACTCGGGGTGGACGTCTCTGCCCTCCAGATCCGAGGTCCTCGCGAGCAGGAGCCCCCTGTTTCCCCCCGCTGGGTCCTCCCAGCGGGGCTTGGTGTCCGGCTCTGAGCCAGGGCTTGATGCACCCGGCTACCCCTGGAGCCGGAGGGATCCCTGAGACCCCGGGAGAGCAGGAGAGGAGGCGCCCGGCCCCGCACGTGGCTGCGGGGGAAGCTGCTGCGCGGGGTGGGGAGGTCGTCCCATCAGGCCTGCTCCCGGTGAGTGGCCACCGCTAATGAGCCGGTAAGGGCTCCGTAAATGATGGGAGTTGAATCAGCGGAGAGGCGTCCGTGCAGACTCGGCGGTCAGGAGAGGCGTGAAGGGCCCTTGAATCCCGCTGTTAGTGAGGATAATTTGGCAGAAGAGAGCGGCTCGTGGGCGGCGGGAGGGAGAGGCGCCGGCTGCCGGAGACTAAGCAGGAGAGCCCCAGGGTCTCAGGTCAAGTGCAGGGCTCCCCACCCGGGCGTCTGGGCACTGCGGGGGGCCGGCTCTCTCCCTGCGGGCACAGTCCGGGTCCTCTCCACACGAGGGGGGTCCACATTCCCTCACGGGGGCGTGAGGGGCGCTCTCCCCCGTTTCCCCAGAAACCCCACTTTCCATTTTGAAGCCTGGACAGAGCCCTGGGCGGGACAGATGGTCATCCTCGGCGGCGCGGGAAGGCCTGTGGGTCTCTTCCCCTCTGCTGTTTAGAGCAGACGACACTAGTGGGGCCTTGGTCAGAGTCACAGCCCCCCACCCCCAGGATGTGCCAGGGGGGACTGAGGGTCTGCACGGGGCTTGGGGATGGGCTGAGGGCTGCCTGGAGGTGACATGGATTGGACCTTCTTCCGGAGGGACTGTCCTCGAGGAGCTGGGTCTCAGCTCTGGTTTGGGGTCCCTGTGCTTGGTATATTTATTTATTCAAAAGGGTCTGGAACTGAGCCGGGCCTGAGCCTTGTTTTGGGGACCTTGTGTCCAGCAAGTGTGCACATGAAGTCCTGGGGTTAAGCTGAGACCATTCTGCATGGTGTTGAGCTGGGGCCTCTGTATCTGGATGTGGCTTGAGTCTGTCTTGGTTACTTCCTCATCTTGCCCTCTGGAGGGAGTTAGGCAAAGGTGTGCTGGGTACAGAGTTGTCCATGCTCTGGTCTTAGCAAGGCCAGCCCCCTCAGGGGAATCTGACTGGGTGTCAGGGCCTATTGTCGCACAGTGTTTCTAGCTGACGGTTGGCTACAAACCCAGGTCTGGACACAAACTGATCTGGGAAGTGCTGCCTGTGGGTATGTAAGTGGGTCCCATCCTTGGCAGTGATGTTGTGCCGCGTCTTCTCGGCTGATCATATTTCCTGGGGTATGTGTTAGAGGAAGTGGTGATGGACAGGGAAGACTGGCATCCTGTAGTTCATGGTGTTGCAAAGAGTCGGACGTGACTGAGCAACTGAACTGATCCTGACTATGCTAGAGATAATGGTTTGGACTATGGCTATCCCCTGGCACACTGGGAAGAGGTAGTTTTAAACTGGCCTTTTTTTAGACAGTGGCCTTCTCTGTGTGTGTCTGGCTTCTACCTAACTAATGGCTGACATGCTATTATTTATGATCGAATTCTTGTGGACTGTGCACCCTGAGTTCTGGGCGGGTTTTAAGTGTCCCAATTAGAGCTTTTCCATATTTCCTCAGTAAGAATGGAGAATTTTCTAAAGTGGCAAGGGTGTGGCTGAAGTGAGATTGCTTTAAGCTTCTTGGTAGGGACCAAGCCCTGAGTCTTGGGGTAATTCAACTGGAAGGTCACAAGCAGACTCTGCTAAGGAAGGCAGAGATATGGTCCCAGCTTGTGTTAAGGAAATATACTTTTTCCTTTTTTGAAGGGAGGTACAGTATAGGTTTGTAAGGGTAAAACCAGGGCCTAGGGACGTGTGTTACTCTTCTCAAGTAGCGTAGGCCATCATCATTCTGAGAGATAAGTGGAGTGTCCAAGCATTTAAAACATGCTACAGACAGGGAAGCAACCTAAATATCCATCGACAGAGGAATGGATAAAGCATGTGTGTGTGTGTGTGTGTGTGTGTGTGTGTGTGTGTACACACACATACATGTATTACTCAACCATTAAAAAAGAATGGAACTTTGCCATTTGCAGCAACATGGATATACTCGGAGGGCATTATGCTAAGTGAAGTAAGTCAGACAAATACTGTATGCTATCACTCATATGTGGAGTCTAAAAAATACAACAAACTAGTGGACATAACAAAAAAGAAACAGACTCACAGATACAGAGAACAAACTAATGGTTGCCAAGGGGGAGGAGGGGTGACAGAAGGAATGGATTAGGAGTTTGGGATTAGCAGATACAAACTATCTACAAATATCTACTAATACAAACTATTATATATAGAATGAATAAACATCAAGGACCTACTGTATAGCACAAGGCACTATATTCAATATTCTATAATAAACCATAATGTAAACAAATATTAAAAATAAATAAAACATGCTACAGAAATAGTTGACACACTATAGCCCATGAAAGTGAAAGTCACTCAGTCATGTCCAACTCTTTGGGATCCCATGGACTATATAGTCCATGGAATACTCCAGGCCAGAATACTGGAGTGGGTAGCTTTTCTCTTCTCCAGGGGATCTTCCCAAGCCCAGGGATTGAACTCAGGTTTCCCATATTGCAGGCAGATTCTTTACCAGCTGAGTCACAAGGGAAGCCCAAGAATATTGGAGTGGGTAGCCTCTCCCTTCTCCAGCGGATCTTCCCAACCCAGGAATCAAACCAGGGTCTCCTGCATTACAGGCAGATTCTTTATCAGCTGAGTTACCAGGGAAGCCTGGTAACCCATGAGCCTATTTTTACGAGTAAAGTTTTATTGGAACACAGCCACACTCGTTTGTTTATATATTGTCTATGGCTGCTTTCTCACCACAACACCAGAGCTGAGTAATTGGGGTAGAGACCACATGGCCCACAAAGCCTCAAATGTTTACTATCTTGCCCTTTACAGAAAAAGTGTTCCAATCCCTGTGGAAAGGACTGTTCCCATTACTTCAGCTTGTCTGAGAGAAGAAAAGCATAAAAATAGAATAAAATTCAGTCTGTGGCCACACTCTTCTCAACAACCTCTTGACTTGGGTTGACATTCTCATCATGTTTTACAGATGAGGAAACTGAGATACAGAGGGGTAAAGTGACACAGCCAGAAGGTGCCCAAGCCAAGACCTAAACCTGGGCAGGCTGGCTTTATCAGACTGGCTAGCTATTGGGTTGGCTAAGATCCCCTGAAGAAGGAAATGGCAACCCACTCCAGTACTCTTGCCTAGAAAATTCTATGGATGGAGGAGCCTGGTGGGCTACAGTCCATGGGGTCACAAAGAGTCAGACACGACTGAGTGACTTCACTCACTCAAAAGTTCGTTTGGGTTTTTCCCTAACATCATACAGACAATCTCAAACAAACTTTTTGGCCAACCCAATACTACATGGAACTACCTCCTTTGTAGAGCAAAGCTAGGAATACAGACTTCATTAGGCCTCCAAACTCCTAGTGTCACCATGATTTCAGAGCACCCATGAGGCCTCTGCCTGTGGCTGGACTGAAGAAACATACTCCCAGAACACCACTGGGGACTAGCAGACAGATAATTTAATTACACTACTCTTTCCATCATGTCTGCTTTCCTTGGTCATGTCTGGGGTGCAGCCCCCTCCCCCCATTCTCCTCTCCTCAACTGTATTTGTCACATAGAGAAGAGTACAAAGCATTTCATAATTAGCACCCCCACCATGAAATTCTAGAATTTTCTTATACGTGCTTCAGAATTTCAGTTATTAAGAAATAAAATATAGCTCCAGTTGGAGCTCCCTCTGTACTTCTAGGTCTCTTTATCTTCCCACTCCAGAGGTAACTACTACACTGAAATTGGAGTTTGTCTTTCCCAGGCATGCCAGAACTCTTTACGAGCCTGCCCTCTTTAAAAATGTCATCATCCAGTATGGGCAAGAAATACAAGTTCCTCAAGTTCATTTATAGTCTCCCCAGTTGCTCCTCTTCTCACCTCTGATGAGGTATCCTTTGAACCTTTGTTTGGAGTCCAGTGTCTTTGTTCTCCAGGATCCTGATCTACTCATAGGTGTGGCTGTCAGGCTAGACAGAGGGATGGAGGTAAACAGAACTGGAGTGATGACTGAGTTATTTGTCTGACACAAATAAGCACTTCCCATCTCACCTGTCACATCCTGTCACCACTCACAAGGCTGAAGCAAATATAACAGGGGTACTTGCCCTGAGGGCCTTTGCTCAGTGTTCCAGAGTGAACTGGGCAAGGTTATCCAGAACAGATGAAAACATCTTGGTCCATGGGATGAGGGAGGAAGGGAAGCCAGAAGTCACAAGTAAGAAGCAGTGATAAGCATCAGTTTCCAAAGATGACCTTCAGTTTTACATAAGAAAATGGGGTTATGAGATGATAAGGTCAGAAACCAGTCAGAAAATAAAATGCAATGTAGGTTGAGGCAAAGAGTTTAAGACCTAGGTGGGACTTCCCTGGTGGTCCAGTGGCTAAGACTCCACACTCCCAACGCAGGGGATCTGAGTTTTATCCCTGGTCAGGAAACTAGATCCCACATGCTGTAACTAAGAGCTTGCATGCTGCAACTAAGACCTGGCCCAGCCAAATAAATAAATTAAAAATTAATATTAAAGACCTAGGCTGTGATGAGAAAAGAGTAATGGGAACCTGTGGGGCATTTCCTTTCATGATTTGCTCCTCTCGATGTGTTCTCCACACTGCGTGGTGCCTGCGTGCTCAGTCACTTCAGTCGTGTCTGACTCTGCGATGCTATGGACCACAGCCCACCAGGCTCCTCTATCCATGGGATTCTCCAGGCAAGAATACTGGAGTGAGGTGCCATTTCCTTCTCCAGGAGATCTTCACGACCCAAGGATCACACTCTCTTAAAGTCTCCTGCAGTGGGAGGCAGGTTATTTACCACTAGCGCCACCTGGGAAGCCTCACTCTGCTCTGTACCAGCCCATATATATTGACGGTAAGATGTTATAGAAAAATCCAAATGAACTTTTTGGCCAACCCAATGCATCAGTGAGCTCCGTTGCCTCTGGTTTCCAGTTCAGCTTGGCCAATGGGGAAGACTGGCAAGAAATGGCAAGAATGCAGAAGAATGAAACTGGGGTACTTATTTCTATGATTTTTTTTCCTGAGAGGTGTCTAGAGGCAAGCTGGCTCTTTCTGCCACCTGAAGGTCATAGCTCTTCTTGTCTGGTAACCCTTGTCACCTGCTGCTTGCTCTCTCTACCACCCAAGTTCAAGAAACCACTCTCTCCCTTTGCTGCTTCAGGTTTAAGAGTGTCAACAGCCTTGCTAGCCTCGGGTTTGGAATATCACTTGTGGATTCTCTGTACCCTATCTAAATTTTGTAAATAGATGCCTTATCAAATGATTCTTTCAAAACATTTGAGTGTGCCATCTGTTCCTGCTGGATGTTTTAACTGACACAGGTTTATTCATATATTACTGAGAAAAATTCCTGAAGAATTAATTCCATTACTTCTATTAATGACAAGTCAACAGCACTAACTTTCAATTCAAGAAGGAGGTATTAATGCATAGACTCTCTGATAATTTTGTGAAACCACAAAATGTATACACTCAAATTTCCTAAAGAAATAATTTCCAGGAACCCTGAGCCTTATGCCCAGGAATCTATTATATTTTTCTTGAAATTTTGAATTTTTCAAAAGTAATCTCTGATGTACTTACTTGTCTTATGTCTGTCTCCCCTACTGGACTGTAACGTCCAGGACACCAGGACACTGTTTTGTTCACTACTGTATCCTCAGTGACCAGGACAATACCACTCCAATAGTAGATACTCAACAAATTTTTTTTAATTTAATGAATGATTGTATTATGGTTCTTTGATAGTCAAAAGCAGTGCTAAAAACAGGGACTTCCCTGGTGGTCCAGTGCTGAGACTCCATACTCACAATGCAGGGGGTCCGGTTTGATCCCTGCTCTGGGAACTAGATCTCACACGCAACTAAAGATCCCACAAGCCGCAAGGAAGCTGGACGATCCCGTGTGCCACAGCTAAGACCAGGTGCAGCCAAATAAATAAATAAAGAGCTTAAAAAAAAAGCAGTACTAAAAACAATTACCCATCATGGCGTACTGATGAGTCATTTTCTTAATTAGAGGCAGGTGTGATGGAGCAGGCACTTGTTTGGATAGTTGCCTCTGTGAATCATGTGACCTCTTTGGGACTTACAATCATACCTTTCTGTGAAGGTGGTATGGGAGTGTTCACAAATTTTTCAGGGTGTCTGCTCAATTATAGAAATAACAGGAAATGGTAAATTTCAACACAGGCTGTGCAACACAGTTTGGGCTTTAAAACTTCAACACAACCAGCATAACACAGTTTGGGCTTTACTTTAGGAAAGCCTTAACATACTCAGAACTGAGGAATCCATGATATTTCCTGTGCAGAAGTATGCCTGTAATGTCAAACCAACCCCTGAAGGCAAGAGGCGATAACATCAAGAAACCTATAAATGGTTTTGCTGTGAGCACCAGCAAACGTTTCTTAACTTGCTTGAACCTCTAACACATCACCCAGGAGATTAACCCTTATCAGTACACCCTTTGCAGGGAATGCATTTGCTAATGCTTATGGTCAATCAATAAGCATGCATAGCATACCTACCATTTGTCCTGTCCTGTGAAGGCATGCTCCCTGGAAATGATGAATCATAGTCCATATCTGTGATTGCTCATAGACTAGTGGAGCCACAATCACAATATAAGTACTCTGATAAAGGCGTTATTTTATGATTTTTTAAACTTTTTATTTGGAGATAATTTCAAACATACAGCAAGAGTGCTAGAACAAGAATAGTGTAAAGAGGAGGGGTGGGATCAATTGGAAGGTGGGGATTGACATATATATATAGTCACTCAATTGTGTCCGACTCTTTGTGACCCCATGGACTGTGGCCCACCAGGCTCCTCTGTCCATGGGGATTCTCCAGGCAAGAATACTGCAGTGGGTTGCCATTTCCTCCTCCAAGGGATCTTCCCAACCCAGGGATCAAACCCACATCTCCTGCACTTCAGGCGGATTCGTTACTGGTGAAGTCCTGTAAAGCAACTAGATGCCAATAATTTTAAAAAAAAAAAAGAATAAAGAACAGTTATAAACCTTTTTGTCGGTTCAAAACCTCTGGAGCTCCCCAGCTGAAATCTGAGATTGGCGCCTTGTCCTCAGAGGGCAAGGAGAAACCAAACAAAGAAGCAGACCACCCCAGACTGGTAGGAGGAGGTTTTATAAGTCAGGGAACTTACATAGGAGGCTCATCTTGGATGGTCCCCAAACAAACCCATCTCCACACCCACGTGCCAGAATCTTAAAAGTTTACATAGAGGCCCACACTGGGCTCAGTCACTTATTCAGTCTAGGTGGTCTCAATACCTCACTCTCTCAGAGCTCTGGCCTTGAATCGCCTCTGGCTATGGGAGCAGTGGGCAGAATGCACGTTCCAAGCAAGCAGGGGAGGGGGTAAGAAGCCTCCCATTGCTCGTCCAACCCCAGAGCATCTTTACCCCAGATTCACTTGTTAAGTTTTTACCCCATGTGCTTTATCATTTGTATGATCTACCTATCTCTCTCTCTTTTCTCCTGAACTGTTGGGGAGAATTATATATCATTGCCTTTCACCCCTAAATACTTCAGTGCATATTTCTGAAGAGTATGGTAATATTCTCTTACTTTAACCACAATCCAATTATCAACTTCAGAAATTTACATTGATACAACATTTTATTATTTTTGGCCACTCCACACAGCTTGTGGGATCTTAGCTCTCTGACCAAGGATTGGACCCTTGCCCCCTGCAATGGAAGGCAGAGTCCTAACCACTGGACCATAAGGGAATTTCCATGATACAATACTTTAATCTATCATCCCATATTCCAATTTTAGCAGTTGACCTAATAATGTCCTTTAAGTATTCCCTTACCCCACCCCGGTACAGGAGCCTGTCTAGGGTCAGATATTGCCTTTCGTTGTCACATGGTGGAGGAGGACATTGAGTTGTGACCACCAGTTGGCTGGTAAGCTGGTCAAGGGCTACCAGTGTCAGGATTAAGGCATCTATGGTGCCAAATTTAAGGAGACACCAGTGAGTTCCACCTGGAGGAGTCTGACAGGTGAATGGGAATGTACTTAGCAGAGAAGAGAGATGAGGTCATTTGGGACAACGGGAACAGTGGCCACAAGACTAGGAAGCATGAAGAGCATGGTGAGAAGTGCGATGTAATCATAGTATAGGGTATTTGTTAGGGAGGGCCTGAAAATGAGACTGATAAAGTAAGTTGAGACCAGGTGTAAATTGCCTTAGTGTTATAAGCCTGCACTGGACTTTACCCTATAGGCAGTAAAAACGTTGAAGATTCTTTTCACATCCTGGATTGCTTAACTCACTTGGTTATCAAATTCCATCAACTCCACTTCTACACTGGCTTCCCTTGAAGGGTTCCCCACCCCCCACCCTTGAAGGGTTTTAATCAGAGGAGTAACATGATTATAATATTTTTTAATGAGATGAAACCGGCAACATTGTATAAACTAGACTGGCAGGATGAGTGATAAGAAAGGTGAAACCTAAGTCAGGTGAGGAGGCTAATCAAGCGAGAGGTGATAAAAACTGAATTGAGAAAACAGTAGCAGAAAGGGGGAAATGTTTATGAGATAGAATTAGTTAAGACTTGGGTACTGTGAGAGGGTTTCAACCTGAAATGGAACCGGAGGATTGGGAATAGAGAATCCCAGGCATGTGTCCTCAGAAGAATGGAACTTAACTGAGAGACTGATTTCCCATAAATGCCTGACTTCCAGAGGACAGAGACCTATCTCCTGACCAACGAACATCTCTCCCCATCCTCAAGCCAGTGAACTTGCTGCTTGGGCTCTGGCTGGACATCCTCCTCTTTGCACTCCTTGCCCAGAAATGCCGCCCACCCTGAACCCTCAAGGGACTCACCTGTAGCTTGATACAGCTTGCATTTCTTGAACTGTAATTTCTCTGCTATTCCCAAATAAACTAAATTTCTGGTAAATTGAGGCTGTCTCAGTTTACCTTTTTATTTACGTTGACCATATTGATTATATGTAGAGTCTAGAGAAGTCCAGGATGACTTTTCAGTTTCAGGCTTGAAGGACTGGGTGAGAAGAGTTGCCTTTTAAGAAGTGGGGGAAATGGTAGAAGTAAGTTTGAGTGGAAAAAGAAGTACTGTTTTAGACATGAGTTCAAGTTGGCCAAAGGATATCCAATTAGAAGTTTTCATGAAAAGGTTTTGAAATAATGTCTCAGTGAAACTTGGACAGCTTCCCTTTTCTGAGTTCCTTCTGCCTTCACAATCAAGATGAAATCAGGAACTTTAGGTAAAATGTTTGTTTCACCAAGTCATGTCTGGGAGTCACCAGGAGATATTTCTTTTTTTTTTTTTAATTGTTTAGTTTTTATTTCATAATCATAAATTTAACTTTGCAATCCAGCTAAACTTGGAGGGGGATAAAGAAAATATGGAACCCAAAGAACTGTAGCGAGAGCACAAAGATTATGGGATATTTCGAGCAGATGGGGGTGAAAGGGTGCTCTCCTGGGCTATAGAAGGAATGGTCTGGTGGTTAAGTAAAACACAAGTCAAATTTATTAGATTTGTCCACAGTCAGCAATGGTGGTCTTCTTGCTGGTCTTGCCATTCCTGGACCCAAAGCGCTCCATGGCTTCCACAATATTCATGCCCTCTTTCACCTAGCCAAAGACCACATGCTTGTCATCCAACCACTCAGTCTTGGCAGTGCAGATGAAAAACTGGGAACCGTTTGTGCTGGGGCCAGCATTTGCCATGGACAAGATGCCAAGACCTGTATGCTTCAGGATGAAATTCTCATCATCAAATTTCTCGCCATGGATGGACTTGCCACCAGTACCATTATGGCGTGTGAAGTCACCACCCTGGCACATGAATCCCGGAATTAGTCTGTGAAAGCAGGAACCTTTATAACCAAATCCTTTCTCCCCAGTGCTCAGAGCACGAAAGTTTTCTGCTGTCTTTGGAACTTTGTCTGCAAACAGCTCAAAAGAGGCGCGGCCCAAGGGCTCGCCATTGACAGCGATGTCGAAGAACATGGTGGGGTTGACCATGGCTAGACAGCAAGGAAGGCTCCGGGGTGGCGGCGTCTGCAAGGCCCCCAGGAGATATTTCTAACATCCTCATGAACCTCTCTTTCAGCTGTCATTACCTTATGGCACCCACCATTCTCCTCACTTGCCTCAGCCCTCTCATTGATATCCACTGTTCAATTAAACACCTAAAGAGTATTTCACCTTTGCCATAGCTACGTGTCCACTGTCAAAGTATAATTTTTAGAAAACTGAAAATGTGACAAGGAGAACCTACTGTATAGCGCAGAGATCTCTACTCAGTGCTCTGTGGTGACCTAAATGGGAAGGAAATCTAAAAACAAGAGAGGATATATGTATACACATAACTGATTCACGTTGCTGTAGAACAGAAATTAATGCAACAGTGTAAAGCAGCGAAACTCTAATACAAATGTTTAAAAATGTGTGACATACAAAATATAGAATAAGCCCCTATAAATATTTAACTCATTAATGAGGAGACAGCAGTCTGGTAAGTTGGTTCAAAGGAGATTTTTGACGTCCCTGGTGGTCCAGTGGCTAAGAATTCACTTGCCAATGCAGAGGACATGGGTTCAATCCCTGGTCTGGGAAGATCCCACATGCTGGGGAAACCGAGCCGGTACACCACAAGTACTGAAGCCTCTACACCCTAGAGCCCACGCTTTGTGTCAAGAGAAGCCACTGCACAGTAGTGATGACCCAGTACAACAAATAAATAAACAAAGGAGAATCTGAAAGAAAGTGCATATAGGCACTCAAATAAATAATTCTAAAGTAAAATGATGAAGTTTGATTTCAATACAATACTGTTTAATGTCCTATAGGGAAATGCAACTGTTAGCCTGGAGGCCGTCATTTCTATTTGACAGAAGCATTTGCATCTCTACAAACAGTCTGCAAGTTAACAGAGACTTCAGAGAGACTTGGCTGTAATCAATAGTAAATAGTAAGTCAAACAAAACATATCCCTCTAGACAAATAATCTTTGGGCAGCCTGTTAGACTGTAACATGGAAACGACATCCTTTTGCCTTACTTCCAAGTTTTTCATAATTTTCATCACACAGAACATCTGTGTTGAGTATAGGCTCCTTATATCACTGAAGCTGCAAATGATTGAGGTGTCAGGGTAGTGCTCCCCTCCCATGTTATTACACCTCTGCTGGGAACCAGATCCACCAGCTTATGCCATTAGCCTTTCTCCATATAGGGCTCAAACATGTGTCTCTGAGGCTGGGCAAGGGAATCAACATCCCAGCATTGTCTGGGTACCATCTTCTTTATTTTCATGTCTCCCCAGGTGCCCATGCAAACCTTTACACAGGTGCCCTGAGCAATTTGATACTGATGCAAAAAATATCTTTGTGTTGCCTGCCCCTCCAGGTTATGAGAAGACATGCCCAGACATGGTTGAATTCTGGCCATGGGAACAATTAACATGGACCAGGAGACCCACAATAGTCATTTTCTTAGATGATTACTGACATTCCAGGAGATCATGAAGGATGCCAAATAGTTGACTTGGGAACAGTGCAAGCAAAGGAAACACCCAGTACTCTCACTGCCCTACAAAGGACGAAAATGACATCTTGATTGATCACTCTCTCTGCTTCAGATATGATTGCTTACTGCCATGAAGTAGCTCTATACAGTCAGCAGAAACAAGACTGGGAGTGGACTGTGGCTCAGATCATGAACTTCTTATTGCCAAATTCAGACTTAAATTGAAGAAAGTGGGGAAAACCACTAGACCATTCAGGTATGACCTAAATCAAATCCCTTATGACTGACTATATGGTGGAAGTGAGAAATAGATTTAAGGGACTAGATCTGATAGACAGAGTGCCTGATGAACTATGGACGGAGGTTCGTGACATTGTACAGGAGGCAGGGAGCAAGACCATCCCCAAGAAAAAGAAATGCAAAAAAGCAAAATGGCTGTCCGAGGAGGCCTTACAAATAGCTGTGAAAAGAAGAGAAGTGAAAAGCAAAGAAGAAATGGAAAGATATACCCATTTGAATGCAGAGTTCCAAAGAATAGCTAGGAGAGATAAGAAAGCCCTCCTCAATGATCAATGCAAAGAAATAGAGGAAAACAATAGAATGGGAAAGACTAGAGATGTCTTCAAAAATTAGATACACCAAGGGAACATTTTGCAAAGATGAGCTCAATAAAGGACAGAAATGGTACAGACCTAACAGAAGCAGAAGATATTAAGAAGAGGTGGCAAGAATACACAGAAGAACTGTACAAAAAAGATCTTCACGACCCAGATAATCACGAAGGTGTGATCACTCACACTCACCTAGAGCTGGACATCCTGGAATGTGAAGTCAGGTGGGCATTAGGAAGCATCACTATGAACAAAGCTAGTGGAGGTGATGGAATTCCAGTTGAGCTATTTCAAATCCTAAAAGATGATGCTGTGAAAGTGCTGCACTCAATATGCCAGCACATTTGGAAAACTCAGCAGTGGCCACAGGACTGGAAAAGGTCAGTTTTCATTCCAATTCCAAAGAAAGGCAATGCCAAAGAATGCTCAGACTACCACACAACTGCACTCATCTCACACGCTAATAAAGTAATGCTCGAAATTCTCCAAGCCAGGCTTCAGCAATATGTGAACTGTGACCTTCCAGATGTTCAGGCTGGTTTTAGAAAAGGCAGAGGAGTGCTCGCTTCGGCAGCACATATACTAAAAATTGGAATGATACAGAGAAGATTAGCATGGCCCCTGCGCAAGGATGACACGCAAATTCATGAAGCCTTCCATATTTTCTAACGCATATATATGGAATTTAGAAAGATGGTAATG
>NC_057419.1:132586299-132647651 GCF_019320065.1 Cervus canadensis | reverse complement strand
TCTTAATGAAAGTGAAAGAGGAGAGTGAAAAAGTTGGCTTAAAGCTCAACATTCAGAAAACTAAGATCATGGCATCCAGTCCCATCACTTCATGGCAGATAGATGGGGAAACAGTGGAAACAGTGGCTGACTATTTTTTGGGCTCCAACATCATTGCAGATGGTGATTGCAGCCATGAAATTAAAAGACGCTTACTCCTTGGAAGGAAAGTTATGACCAACCTAGATAGCATATTAAAAAGCAGAGACATTACTTTGCCAACAAAGGTCCATCTAGTCAAGGCTATGGTTTTTCCAGTAGTCATGTATGGATGTGAGAGTTGGACTATAAAGAAAGCTGAGCGCCAAAGAATTGATGCTTTTGAACTGTGGTGTTGGAGAAGACTCTTGAGAGTCCCTTGGACTGCAAGGAGATCCAACCAGTCCATCCTAAAGGAGATCAGTCCTGGGTGTTCATTGGAAGGACTGATGTTGAAGCTGAAACTCCAATCCTTTGGCCTCCTGATGCAGAGAACTGACTCATTTGAAAAGACCCTGATGCTGGGAAAGATTGAGGGCCAGAGGAGAAGGGGACGACAGAGGATGAGATGGTTGGATGGCATCACTGACACAATGGACATGGGTTTAGGTGGACTCCGGGAGTTGGTGATGAACAGGAAGGCCTGGCGTGCTGTGGTTCATGGGGTCGCAAAGAGTCAGACACGACTGAGCGACTGCACTGAACTGAACTGACCTGTTTTGGAGCAGCGCTGACCTCTGTAGACCAGCCAGTGTGCAGGGGGTTAGCAGAAGTAGACGTGGTTCTCTACCACCCTCTTTGTTTGGGGTCTGGTAGTCCTGGTGAAGCCTGGCCTTCTTACCTCCCTTTTTCACAAAAATCCCAAGTGCCTTGTAAGAAAGCATAGATGTCTTTTGCACCCTTACTTCAGGTCTGTATTAGTCTATTTTTCTAGGACCCAAGTCCATGGCTCTGATATGTACTGTCACTTGATGGGGAGGAAAGCCCCAGGCTCAATGCAAATGGCACTGTCCTGGCCCCCATTCTAGGGCAGGTTGAATTCATCGCCAGGCAATGAATTTTTTGTCCTGGGGAAAAAAAATAAAAGCAGAGAGGGACTTCCCTGGTGGTCCAGTGGTTAAGACTCTGTGCTTCCATTGCAGGGGGTGCAGGTTTGATCCTTGGTTGGGGAACTAAGATCCTGCATGCCACAGGGCACAGCCTAAAAAGAAAACAAACAACAAAGCCCCCCAAAACAAAACAAAAAACCAAAACAAACCCCTTGAGAAACAAAACAAAACACATCCCCCTGAAAAACAACAAAAAACCCAAAACAAAATGAAAAGCCCTCCAAAACAAAACAGCAACAACAAAATAGATGATACGCTCAAAGGGTTTATCTGAGGTGACTTGACTGAAGATGTGGGCAAGAATAAGGGAAGCAATAAGGGATGCTAAAGTGTGCTGGAGAAGCATCAGAAGGAAGTCATTATCACCCCTCAAGCAGAAGAGGCAAAGAGAGGGAGGTACTACTAGAGTCCGGTGAGAGATGGAGTAGAACAAGAAGGCTGCCTGGTAGCAGTTGTGGCCATTGAGGAACGTCCCTTTCTACAACCAGGGATGGGCAGGAAGGGGACAGAGAGAAGAAATATTTTAACTTCTCTTTCTTCTCACCCTCTAATCTCACATCAGTGCTTGCCACTGGCCAAACCTAACCAGAAGCCAGAGGGCAAGGGAGCTCATGTAATACAGACTATGGAAGCGGTAACCTCCTGGGGCACAGGGCATGGTAGAAAAAAGTGGAGCATGGATTTGGGGAGTGGGTTGTAAGGAGATCCATGGAAAATATCCATCACTTTCCTCTCATGGGCAAGGTTTGCTATCTCACCCTGTCTGTCCGTTACTTGTGAGGTGGGCTAGGGAGCGTTCTCCATGCTCTTCCAGCGATGCTTCTGGCAGGAGGCTAAGATGAAACTCTGGGTCCAGTTTTTCCAAGATATTGTGAAGTAGAGGGTTAAGCAAGGTTTTGACTCGGGACTGCAAGATGACAGGACAGACAATGGGAGAAACCCAACTGTAGATGAGGAGGGCGGGAGGGACAGACAGAAGGAAGGAGGAAGGGAGAGAGAGGGGAAGAGAAAGGATGAAAGAAGAGGGAGAGGGGAGGGAGAGATAGAAGGGAGAAGGGGAGGAAGGGAAATAAAAACAAAAGAGTAAAGGAGGGAGGGAGGGAGGGACAGAAACAAAAAGAAAAAAGAAGCAGAGAAGAGAAGGAAGGAGGGAAGGGGCAGGGAATAAGGATAGGCAGGGAACAGGAGAGGGCGGTGGGGACAGAGGGAAGAAAGAAACAAATATTCTAAGTATCATTTCTGAGAAGAGAGACAAGGTTATGAAACAGAAAGACTCCCTTTGTGACAGGAATCCCTAACAAAAAGACAGAAAGGAGTACAGACAAGTGATGAAAAGCGTGGGCTTTGAAATCAGACAGCCTTTGGCCCTCTCTCATGTCTAGATGTCTCCTGTCTAGGTGGCACATTTCAGTTCTTTCCTACCATGCTGGTGTGGTTTAGTTCTACAGTCCAACTGCTTTCAAAAATCTCCAGGCAACAAGCAGCCACAACTCCCCTTCTTGAAAGTCCCAGTAGTTAAACCGAGTTGTGCTGCTGAAAAAGACCCAGAGGACCCCCCATGACAATGCTTACAATTGTGCGGTTTATTACAGGAGAAGGGTGCAACAGAGCTAGAAAGTGGGGATACACATCACAAGCAAAGGCTGTTTGAAAGGAGAGTGGTCAGGCCAGCAGCAAGCTCCAAGTGTCCTTTGTAAGGGCCATGGCAGGACACTTTCTCTCTCAGGTCAGGGACCACAGAAGTTCAAGCCCAGAGCCCTGGGCCAGAAGAAGGTGTGTGGTGTCAAGACCAGGTGCAAATCATTCATCTCAGTACTATGAAAAATAAGTGCTTGAGTATCCAGAATATACAAAGAACTCTTACAATGCAACAACAAGAAGACAAATAACCCAGTTTTCTTTCTTTCTGAGTTTTTTTGTTTGTTTATTTTTGGCCACACGGCATGTGGGATCCTAGTTCCCTGACCAGGAATTTAACCTGTGCCCCCTGCATTGGAAGCACAGAGTCTTAACTGCTAGACCACCAGGGAAGTCCCCAAATAACTCAATTTTAAAATGGTCAAAGGGTCTGAAAAAAATTATCTAAAGAAGACCTACAAATGACCAATAAAAGAAGAAAAAATATTCAACATCAGTATTCACTAGGGAAATGACAACAAGACTCAAGAGGTACTACTTCACAGCCACTAAGATGGATATAACTTTAAAACAAACAAAAAACAATGGGAAAAGGTAATGGCAAGGATCTGGAGAAATGGGAACCCTCAGACATAGTGGTGAGAATATAAAATAGTGCAGTCACTTTGGAAAATAGTTTGGCAAATCCTTAAAAAAGTTAAATTCAGAGTTGCCATATGACCCAGTAATTCCACTCCCAGGTATATATCCAAGAAAGTGAAAAACATAAATTCACATAAAAACTTGTGCAGACACACCTCACTTCATTGTAGTTTACTTTATTACTCTTTGTAGATACTATGTTTTTTTACAAATTGAAGGTTTGTGGCTACCCTGTGTCCAGCAATTCTACTGGTACTATTTTTCCAACAGCACTTACTCACTTCATGTCTCTGAGTCACACTTTGGTAATTCTCAAAACAGTTCAAACTTTTTCATTATTATTAAAATCGTTATGGTAATCTGTGATCGGTGACCTTTGACATTTCACCATTGTGAAAAGATTATAACTCGCTGAAGGCTCAGATGATGGTTGGCATTTTTTAGCAATAAAATATTTTTTATTAAAGGTATATACTTTTTTTTTACATAATACTATTACACACTTGAGAGCCTATAGTATAGTGTCAATATGACTTTCATATGTCCTGGAAAACCTCATGTGACTCCCTTTATTGGGATATTAGCTTTATTGCAGCGATCTGGAACCAAACCCATACTATCTATGAGGTGTGCCTGTACATGAGTGTTCATAGCAGCATTATTCATAACAACAAAAAAGAGGGAACAAATGTCCATCAATTGGTGAATGGATAACCAAAACGTGGTAAATCCGTAAATGGAATGTTGCTGCTGCTGCTAAGTCACTTCAGTCTGTGCGACCCCATAGACAGCAGCCCACCAGGCTCCCCCGTCCCTGGGATTCTCCAGGCAAGAACACTGGAGTGGGTTGCCATTTCCTTCTCCAATGCATGAAAGTGAAAAATGAAAGTGAAGTCGCTCAGTCGTGCCCGACTCTTAGCGACCCCATGGACTGCAGCCCACCAGGCTCCTCCGTCCATGGGATTTTCCAGGCAGGAGTACTGGAGTGGGGTGCCATTACCTTCTCCAAAATGGAATGTTACTCAGCCATAAAAAGGAATGAAGTAATGACACATACTGCAAACATGGAGGCATTTTGAAAGTGCTTTCCTAAGTAAAAGAAGCCAGCCACAAAGGCTACATAGTGTGATTCTACATATATATGAAATGTACAAAATAGGAAAATCCATAGAGACAAAGAATAGGTAGCTCAGTGGTTGCTAGGGGCTGGAGAGAGTGGGAAATTGGGAGACATGGGGTTTCTTTCTAGAGTGATGAAAATGTTCTGGAATTAGATACTTGTGATGGTTGTATAATGTTGTGATTATACCAGAAACCATTGACTTGTACACTTTGGCAAATTTTATGTTATGTGAATTTATTCTCAATGTAAAAGGAGTAAAATAATGCTGACACTGTAGTGCAAACTGCCCTGAAATTCCTGGAACCCATGGTCACAAAGCCACACTAGTAATCAATACATATTGTACTCTGACCAGGGACCAGTACCAGTTAAGAACTTTGGCAAAACAGCTCGGGGTTAATTTCAGGCTTATTGAGTTTCTCATTATTCGCAGCTTGCACCTAAGGCTCTGCCCTTACAGATGGATAGTAGAGCATGAACCCTCACAGCATAGCTGCCAAGCACAGGGACCCCAAACCAGAGCTGAGACCCAGCTCCTCAAGGACAGTCCCTCCGGAAGAAGGTCCAATCCATGTCACCTCCAGGCAGCCCTCAGCCCACCCCCAAGCCCCGTGCAGACCCTCAGTCCCCCCGGCACATCCTGGGGGTGGGGGGCTGTGACTCTGACCAAGGCCCCACTAGTGTCGTCTGCTCTAAACAGCAGAGGGGAAGAGACCCACAGGCCTTCCCGCGCCGCCGAGGATGACCATCTGTCCCGCCCAGGGCTCTGTCCAGGCTTCAAAATGGAAAGTGGGGTTTCTGGGGAAACGGGGAAGAGCGCCCCTCACGCCCCCGTGAGGGAATGTGGACCCCCCTCGTGTGGAGAGGACCCGGACTGTGCCCGCAGGGAGAGAGCCGGCCCCCCGCAGTGCCCAGACGCCCGGGTGGGGAGCCCTGCACTTGACCTGAGACCCTGGGGCTCTCCTGCTTAGTCTCCGGCAGCCGGCGCCTCTCCCTCCCGCCGCCCACGAGCCGCTCTCTTCTGCCAAATTATCCTCACTAACAGCGGGATTCAAGGGCCCTTCACGCCTCTCCTGACCGCCGAGTCTGCACGGACGCCTCTCCGCTGATTCAACTCCCATCATTTACGGAGCCCTTACCGGCTCATTAGCGGTGGCCACTCACCGGGAGCAGGCCTGATGGGACGACCTCCCCACCCCCCGCAGCAGCTTCCCCCGCAGCCACGTGCGGGGCCGGGCGCCTCCTCTCCTGCTCTCCCGGGGTCTCAGGGATCCCTCCGGCTCCAGGGGTAGCCGGGTGCATCAAGCCCTGGCTCAGAGCCGGACACCAAGCCCCGCTGGGAGGACCCAGCGAGGGGAAACAGGGGGCTCCTGCCCGCGAGGACCTCGGATCTGGAGGGGAGAGACGTCCACCCCGAGTGCCGGTCACACAGGGCTAGAGAGGGGAGTCGGGGTGCTGGGGGCGGGGTCTGTCAAGGCTTCCTGGGGAGGGACACCTGGGGGCTGTGCCAAGGTCCTCAGGGGCCCGGAGATCATTGTCCATGGGGGCCTGGGAGGGCCCAGGGTTGTGCAGAGAAGTGGGGGGAGGCAGGAGCCGAAGGCAGGGACCTGGGGGAAGAGGGAGCTCATGGAGGAAGCTGGGACCCAGTGTCCCATCCCCCAACCAGGTACAACAGATAAGAGCCAGGAAAGCACCTGTAGGATGCGGCAGCTGGTGATCTCAGGAGAGGCCTGAGGGCAGAGGCCAGCTTTTGAGGGAGGGGGGAGGGTAGAGGAGTGAATGGAAAGTGAGGAGTTAGTGGTAGGACCACAGACTGCTCTTGTAAAACTTGGCTCTGATAGGAATAGAGAGAGGAGTAGAAAGGGCTGGCTCTTGTGCTGGGGATGGAAGAGGTGTCACAGGTTATGGGGGTGGGGGTGGGCGTTGGGAAAGGACCCCGTGGGAAAGGAGGCATGGAGAGAGAGAAGAGAGGGTTCTGGCTAGCGGCGGGGCCAGGCAGGCTGCAGGAGGTGAGATGAGGTCCTAGGCGGAATCATGTCTCATTTGTCACCCTGAGCAGCTGAGAGCGCGGTGCCTGTTCTGAGGGGTGGCATATGCACCGAGCCTGGTCTAAGCAAAGATGTCCTGCGTCTTGTTCGGTAGGGGTCCACGGAGGGTGCAGCCCTACAGGCTGCCAGCCAGTGCTAGAAGCAGCATCACAGTTTGTTCTGCTGAGCAAGTAGAGGCGAGGGGCGTGGCTGGGGGCTCTCTCATCGTTTACCAAGCTCTGTGCAAGGATCTATGTTGAGGTCTGATTGGGGTGGCCCTTCTCAGAGTGTCCTGAGTAATGACTTGGGCATGACTCATGTTCTGATGTTTCCTGCCATGCCAAATGGGGGTGTGTGGACTTAGCCCTATAAACCCTCTGAGGTTGTATTGTCTGTCTGGCTCTTGTTCTTGTTTGGATTCCAATCTGGCCCTCAGTGTGTTATGCTTTGGTATGAGAATGGGTTCTGGCCTGGCAGATGGCTATTACATGGAGGTCTGGTTCTCAAGTAAGAGCTGGCTCCTGGTTTGCTGAGCAGTGTGTGGGTCTGAGCAGTGAGCAGTGATCTGAGCAGGACAATGTCAAGACGTATTGAAGACTGAATGGGTTTCATGAGATACGGCTGTCCCCACATGTGGTGAAAGGTGATCTATGTATGTAGTGTGGCCAGCACACAAGCTTTCACTTCGGCTTGTGGAGTAGTGCTGGGAACACTTGCATGGACTGCCTGCCAATGTATTGGCTAGCAGTGAGATACAGAGAGAAGTTGGCCCTAAAGGGTTATTAAGCTCTGTTATGTATGTCAGCCTTGGTCTGAGTTTGGGTGGGGGAAGGCCTCGTGGTTTTTTAGCTATAGGTTCAGCCCCAGGAAGGGGACATATTATAATATAGGAAGTCCCCTATATACATTCCAACAGGGCATTCATAAGTCCATTTGTTCATAAGTCCAACAAAGTTAGCCTAGGTACCCAACTAACACAATTGTATTAACCCAACTAACAAAGTTAGCCTAGGTAACCAACTAACACAATAGCATTGTACTGTAATAGGTTTCTAATACATTTCACACAAACAGGACATAAAAAGCAAACAAAAAATAAAACACTTTTAATCTTATAGGACCTTGAAAAGTACAATAGTGCAGTACAACAGTCATACAGGGGCTGGCATGGAGTGAACAGGCAAGAAGAGTCACTGACTTCAGGAGGGAGAGGAGGTGGGAGATGGCAGAGCTGGAGGATCATCAGCAATAGGAGAGGGAGGGCAAGCTGCAATTTCACTCATGCCTGATGTTGGTGGAACGCATGTTTACATCTTTCAAAGTTCGAAACTTGAAGGTTCGTATGTAGAGGACTTCCTGTATGATGAGTGGTGGCAGGATATGGGTCCCTTGTCTGGGTGGATGCTACACATCCCATCAGCAGTATGACCAATGTGCCCATTTCTGCTGGAAGAGCATAAACTACTCCTCCACAGAGCAGGTTCATTTTGAAGCAACTATGGTTTTCACACACAATACTTCATTCTTCCTATATCAGTCAGATCAACAGCTTTAACTTGCAAGTCAGGCTGTCTTCCCCAACATTCATTCTGCCCGGGTACTAAGAAGTCTGGATAACGAACAAGTAGTGAGGACCTTCCCTTTCACAGTTCTCATGAACTCTTTACCTTTCCTCTTTGTCTTCTCTACCAGTCACTCCTGTGACATCCCCAGTGGTATTTTTGGAAACCCAGAGTACGCTTATTGTCCTGGTGGTACCAGCTCTCAAGAGAGTACATTTCGCTTGTGTGCTGGATTGAATAGTGTCCCCCCCCCCCCAAATTCATATCCATCTGAAACCTGTGAATGTGATGTCATTTGGAAATAGGGTCTTTGCAGAGGTAATCAAGTTTAGATGAGGTCATACTGAGTTAGGATAGGCCGTAAATCCAATATGATGAGTGTCTTTATAGGAAGAGATGTTTTGGGCACAGACACAGAGAGGAGAATGCCATGTGAAGACAGAGACTGGAAAGATGCATCACAAGCCAAGGAATGCTGACAACCATCGGGAGTTAAGAGACCAGGAAGGGTACTTCCCCAGAGCCTTTGTAGGGAGTGTGGCTCTGCTGGCACCTTGATTTCAGACTTCCAGCCTCCAGAACTGTTGGAGAATAAATGTTATTTAAAACCACTCAGTGGAGAAGGAAATGGCAACCCACTCCAGTATTCTTGCCTGGAAAATCCCATAGACAGAGGAGCCTGGTGGGCTATAGTCCTTGGGGTCACAAAGAGTCGGACACGACTGAGTGACTAACACTATGCAAACATAGCACTTAACTTTATGAAGGGGACTTTTAGCTGACATGGGAAGGAATGAAGTAGAAAATGTGTACAATTGGCCCTCTTCATCCACAGGCTCCACATCTGCGAATTCAACCTATGGCAGATCTACATATGCAGGATCCCATGGATTTCATGCATATGGAGCAAAAAATATATAAGTGGGCCTGTAAATGTTAGCTTCCCAGATGGCACTAGTGGTGGAGAGCCTGCCTGCAATGCAGGAGATATAAGAGACACAGGTTGGACCCCGGGTCAGGAGGGTCCCCTGGGGGAGGGTGTTCTTGCCTGAAGAGTCCCGTGGAGAGAGGAGCCCAGCGGGCTATGGTCCATGGGGCTGCACAGAATCGGACACAACTGAAGTGTCTTAGCATGCACGCATAGATATTAGCAGCTCTACCATCCAATAAAGGATGCTACTACTTGAAGCTAGAACTAGTGTCTGTGCTCAAAATGAAGTTTTCTGCAATAAATTTGCAGTTTCCTTTAAGGTTTCCCCGCCCCCCGCCCAAGAAGCCTAGACATTAGGGATGGAACTAATTTGTTCATGGGAAAAAAATAATAAAGTGCTTTCACTGCCTGCTGTGAAAAAAAAAAGAAAAGAAAAGAAAAACACTTAGTTTCAGGTAACTTGTTACAGCAGCCATAAGAAACTGACATGTTGTTTCTATTTCTTTTCCCTTAGCCACTGCCTAAATGGCAAGGATTTCTTTTATTTAATTATTTTTGGGTGCACTGGGTCTGTGTTCCTCTGCGAAGGCTTTCTCTAGTTGTGGTGTGCGGGCGTCTCATTGCGGTGGCTTGTCTTGTGGAGCACAGGCTCTGGGCTCACAGACTCAGTGCTTGTGACACGTGGGCTTAGTTGCTCTGTTGCTTGTGGGATCTTCCCACACCAGGGATCGAACCCATGTCCCCTGCATTGGCAGGTGGATTCTTAAGCACTGGATCACCAGGGAAGTCCTGAGGATTTCTTTTAATTTCTCTAGTTATGCTCCTCTTTGGACTGTGCTGTGCTGTACTTAGTCGCTCAGTCATGTCCAAATCTTTGCAACCCCATGGACTGTAGCCCGCCAGTTTCCTCTCTCCTCTTTAGACAAGTGAGTATAATTTAACCATCTGGATTTCATCAAACATCTACATCTGTTAAGCAACTGGGACTGCTAAAATATTACCAGTGCATGTTAGCCAAAAAAGTGAAAGTGAAAAGAAAGTGAAAATCACTGAGTTGTGTCCAACTCTGCAACCCCATGGACTATACAGTCCACGGAATTCTCCAGGCCAAAATACTGGAGTGGGTAGCCTTTCCCTTCTCCAGGAGATCTTCCCGCCCTAGGAATAGAACCGGGGTCTCCTGCATTGCAGGCAGATTCTTTACCAGCTGAGCTACCAGGGAATCCCTATTTTAAATAGGATTGATATTGCTTTTATAGAGTAACAAATGAATTTGAAAATTTACCACCGATTTAAAGCACAGGAAATCTTTTTTTTCTAAGAGAGAAAGTATTTAAAAAATTCCTGGGGGGTTGGATGCATGAGACAAGTGCTCGGGGCTGGTGCACTGGGAAGACCCAGAGGGATGGGATGGGGAGGGAGGGGGGAGGGGGGATCAGGATGGGGAATACATGTAAATCCATGGCTGATTCATGTCAATGTATGGGAAAAACCACTACAATATTGTAAAGTAATTAGCCTCCAACTAATAAAAACAAATGAAAAAAAAATTCCTGGGGAAGTGTCTTGCATCAATCCTGCTTGCTCTGGTTTCTCCTCTTATTGATTTTAATAGCATAGTTTTAATCCATTTTCTGTAAATAAATTCACTTCTTATTTTAGAGAGTTACTATGTTCTCATTTAGAATTAAATTTCTAGCAATTACTTACTTGGATTTTAGGTATTATATTTGATGGAGAGGAACCAGATATATAACTTATTCTTCCATCTCCTTCTTTTCTTTTTTATAGTTATTTTCTAGCCTACAAAACATTCTCCCTTTTTTTGCTTCATTCCATATCAAACACTCCAACAATATGCCTTCTACTACCCTAAATTTCCCCCTTCTCATCTCCTTTTGCCAGTCCCCTGCCCTGTCCCAATTTCTCTACTCCCTCTTCGTACCTACTAAGCGCTGTTAAAGAAACTGTCTAAATCATACTACCTGGATTCTATACAAAGTCAGGCTCCAAGATGCCCTAATGGGTCTTAATGAATGGCCCTTGGAGTCCAACTCGGGAAAGGTATAACCTTTGGGTCTAAGGCAACCCCCTGGCTAACAAATGGTTTGTCAGGATCCCTACCTCACTTCGGGCTTCCCAAGTGGCACTAGTGGTAAAGAACATGCCTTCCAGTGCAGGAGACATAAGAGATGCCGATTCCATCCCTGGGTCGGGAACATCTCCTGGAGGAGGGCATGGCAACCCACTCCAGTATTCTTGCCTGGAGAATCCCATGGACAGAGGAGCCTGGTGGGCTACGGTCCATAGGGTCACAAAGAGTTGGACACAACTGAAGCGACTTAGCACGAACATGCCTCACTTAAAAGTCACTGCTTAAGTTATGCGATGTGACGAATCCTCAGTTTATCCCCTGGGCTTTAGTAGCTTGCTTGTCTCTCCTTACTCAGATCCTAGTTACCTATCTGTTCACTAATCCATCGCTGAGTGCTGAACCTTGCCCAATATTTATCAGTTGCCTTGACTACTGCCGTGCCCAGCCAGGACTTTGACTTTTCCACAAGGAGCTTTTTAAAACATCAAATTATCACACACACAAAAAAAACAAACATCAAATTATCAAGCCACACACTGTGCTAAATGACTCACATCCACTATCAATGTTTTTTTTTTTTTTTTTTTGCTGCCCTGGCTGGCATGCAGTGTCTTAGTTCCCAGATCAGGAATTGAACCTGCATTCCCCTGCAGTGGAAACACAATATCGTAAGCACTGGACTGCCAAGGAGGTCCCTCACATCCACTATCTTGTTTAATGCTCACAACACTCATGTGAGGTATGAATTACCCCCCAACCTTCAGCCAATGACTGTGCCTTCCATTACACAGAAAAGATTGAGGACATCCACATAAGCTTCCCCAATTTCCTTCTTCTTGACCTCAAAGTCTCTCTAGATCTTCAACTGCTTTCCTTCCTTTACTTCCATGATGAAAACATGCCAACTGGGGAGAGGCAGAAACAGAGGGGCAACTGAGAGATAGAAATGGTCAATCCACGGTCTCAAGGAATACAGACCTTCATGGAGTCCATGAAGATCAGCAAAGATGTCTAAAAGGAAGCACCAAGAGCCTGCCGAGGAGGTTCAGAAAGCTGTCATCTAAGGAGATTTTGAAATCGGAAGACAAGGAAAGAGCTCAATAAGGTTTGGTGGATTAAGAGTGTAGCATTTCTTGTGGGGCACCTACTGACTTCTGAAAACACCCTTCTTTTTCATGTGGAGTCAGCCAATGTGTAGAGACTTTCAGTCTTCACCTTTTTCAAGGCACTACTTGCCAACTTAATCACTCAGATGGTTTTGATTGTATCTCTGCAACTACCACTTCTACCTTGATAGCTCCAGACCTTCATGAGTTTCCCCATAATGATTCCAAAAGTCCAAGTTCCCCTCTGTAGTCAAGCACCTCAGCCTGCCTTAGCTTTGAGGAAAGTCAATAAAACCCTCTTTACAGTCAATCATATTTGGCCACCATCCAAGATGAAGCCCCTGATCATCTATTCTCTCTCTTCCTTTAATCTCCATCCTGCTCTGTACTTCCGTGAAAGTGAAAGCCATTCGGTCGTGTCTGAGTCTTTGCGACCCCTTGGACTATACAGTCCATGGAATTCTCCAGGCCAGAATATTGGAGTGGGTAACCTTTCCCTTCTCCAGGGGATCTTCCCAACCCAGGGATCGAACCAGGGTCTCCCGCATGGCAGGCAGATTCTTTACCAGCTGAGCTATCAGGGAAGCCCTCTGTACTTAGGTACTGCCCAAATTCCCACCACACTTCTCCCACCCAGACCTTTCCACTTGGCCCTAGGGAATTCTCATTCAAAGATAGACAGACTCTCTTCCAGGGGAACTCTCCCACTTTCTGGCCTTGAATTAAACATGGTCCTCCCCGCAAGATACCACTTCCATTGCACCTCCCTCCAGTGAACAATGCTCGTTCCTTTATTATTCACATATTACAGTTGGTATTCTCCTATGTCATCACTGCTTCCAAGCCCATAACTCTTTCAACATTGCTTCCTTAAAGTTTATACCATCCATTTTCTCTTCTTCATTGCCATAGTCTAATAGCTTCCTGGCCAGCCTCTCTCTCTCTCTCTGTCTCTCTCATTGGTTGAATATGTTGACACTTGACTCACAGTCTTCCTCTGTAACAAACTGGCTACCAACTTGGGCAACTTCAGTGTTCCTATCAACAAGCATCCATCTTAGGCACCTAGTGTTTTTTGGGGAGGGGTGATTCTAAAAAAACAGCATTTGAACAGCCTCAGCTGACTAAACTTTGTGGTTTCTTGATGGTTACTCAATATGAAATGTCTCCATTTGGACAGAAACTCAGCCTTGTTCAGGACAGAGAGTGCAGGATGATTGTAGTTGAGTAGAGTTTCAATAGATCTGAATTTTTCTCTGAAGCAGACTCAGTCTCCGAGTATATGAGATGGTGAGGTTTCTGGGGAAAGCAAGAGTTGCAGCAGACTGAATCTAGGCTTATCTGGTGGGTGGCACAATATTCAGATCACTCTATTGCAAGAGACTACCCTCTCAATTAAAGTTTCATGACGTTGATAAGTAAAAAATGTGATTTCAGTAAATATTTCCTGAGCCTCTGCTATGACCCAGGAGCTGAGAAAAGAAAAATGGAGAAAAAAAATCCTGACCCCATTGCTTACATCGGTTCATAAATGCTTACCATAAATCACTCATATGTCAAATTGAAATAGTGCTATGCACTTCACAGAATTGTTGTGACTTTTAAATGAGATAATTCATATGAGGCAGATAGCTCAATAAATGCTAAGTAAATGGTAAAAGCATGGGGCTCCTGTGAACTCTTCTGCACCTCCTGAGTGTGACCACCAGGTGTCAGCCTCCCCTAGCTAAACCCTAGCAGGCCAAAGGTGACCCGGTCATCTACCCTCTCCAAGAGGAGAGGAAGGCACAAAGGACTTGACAACTATTTGCTCCTCACCTATTCCTGATCAGAGCTACTTAGGTGCAGAAATTTCTTAGTACTGATTTCAGGTGAGGACTTGGGTGTCCACAGAGTAAGCCCAGTTGGAAGGGTTCTACAGTCTCCCTAGGCACCACAAGGTGGAAATGACCAAGATCTGGTCAAGGAGAAACAGAAAAAGGACATTAAAGGCAAAGAGGGGGCAAAGCCAAGCCAATTCAGGAAAAGGCTAAGGAGAGAATGAAATCGGAGGATGAAGTGACAGACAGAGTGGGAAAGATAAAACTTTTCTTATTCCATCACCTCTCCAGGGCCTTGCCAAAGCCCTCCAGCATTTAAGCCACCAGCAACCCGAAACTCCCACCTCCCAGGCTCCTGCCACACGTCAAATCCCTTTTAAATCCTTGTAATCCCACTGATTCTCTAGCTGGCTTTCTCTCGGATATATTTCAGAGAGGAGCTTTCCAGTCCCTGGCAAAGAACTCATCATTCTTTTTGAGCCCCTGTAGTTTCTACTTTGTATCTGAGCTGCCATATTTTCCAGACTTCCCTGTTCTCCTCATTAGAAACTATATTTCCATTTTTTGAAAGAAGCTTTTTTCCTCCTTACAATAGCCTCTTTGACTTTGCCAGTTAACCAAGTTGCATATTTTGTTTCCCCAGTGCCTAGTATTTTTGATCGTTGGCATATATTTGCTCAGGCTTCCAATACTGTATTTTTTAAATAGCCCACAGGCTTCCTGTGGTGTATTGACTTTTTGAATGTTAGTCTTAATTTTTCCTGATGTCCTGTAACATGTGGCATACCCAAACAGGAATAGGCCTTGTTCAGACACCATCCCGAAGCAGAACTGTTGACTTGGTGTGCTCTCTGTGGACAGAAACTGGCCTGCAACTGGTTTTCAGGTCCAACCACCAGTTAAGAGCTCTTTCCTTCACATAGAAAGAGGTCTTTGCTCAGGAATTTCTTAAGGGGAAAAAAAAAAAAAAAACCTAAGGAATGAATTGAGAAAATCGAACCTATACTCTATGTAAAAAATTTGAGAGCGATATATGTGTGCCAGTTGCTCAGTCGTGTCCAACTCTTCGTGACCCCATGAACTGAAGCCCACCAGGCTCCTCTGTCCATGGAATTTCTCCAGGCAAGAATATTGGAGTGAGTTGCCATTCCCTTCTCTGGGGAATCTTCCTGAGCCAGGGATCGAACCCAGGTCTCCTGAATTGCAGGCAGACTCTTTACCGTCTGAGCCACCAGGGAAAAATAAAATCTAAAGTATACTGCATTTAATGTAAAGACAAACTTGTGAACTACCTCTAATTCCTTGTCTCCCTTAGCAGTGTTGGCAAAGGAAAGTGAATCCATTTCTATGGCAACACAAGGATTCTAGGAACTAACGTATCCAGTTACCTGAAAAACCTCAACTTGGATTTCCTCCAAATCATGATCAATCCAGGTCATTGCCAGATCACTTAAAAGAGGCCTGGGACCTTCCACTCCCCCAACTGCTACTGTTTCTATCCATTGTCAATAGGGAAATAGCCTTATTAGGGAAATAACTCTGCTATGGTGACATTGCACGTAACCGCATAGGCAAGGGCTTGGACTATCTGAGCTTTGGCAGAATGCCTTTTATCCTCCTGGAACACAGGAGGATAGGAGGCCTGTAAGGAGCTCCTACAAAGCCATCTCCCACTGGCCTGCCTACCCACTGTGGGAGGCTGTCATGAGATTGTTTCTCATGCCCACCCTGGTTCTGATGATGTATGGAGCTTTCTGTCTTACACCTTCATAACACACCTACAAGAATATAAAACCCCAAGTGACGCCTCGGCTCCTCGGGACAACTTGTTCTAGTGTTGTCCTTTCTAGTGGGAGGGAAGGATCACAGAGAACTGGCACCTTAGGCTTATCCTTTTTGCTATCTACTTAAGGAGTAAAATGTCTAAATCTAGAAATGACTCGCTGGAGCTTATCAGCAAATAAATCTGGCCTTGGTCTTGGCTTGTCTCTTGTGTGAGCTTGACAAGTCTTGAGCCATTGCACACAACTAAGCTGTGACTGTTCCAAAAGTATGTGGGTTGAGGCCACAGCTGATTCCATTGATAAGATCTGAGTCCTCCTACTTGCTGGAGGCTCTTGCTGTTTCTAACACTAAGTGTGTGTGTGTTCAGTTGTGTCCGACTCTGCAACCTCATGGACTATAGCCTGCCAGGCTCCTCTGTCCATGGAATTCACCAGGCAAGAATATTAGAGTGGGTTGCCGTGCCCTCCTCCAGGAGATCTTCCCGACTCCAGGGATCGGACCCTCATCTCCTATATCTCCTGCATTGGCAGGCAGATACTTTATCTTTGGGAAGCCAGAAATTTGACACTCCTCCCCGTCAGGGAGTCAGACCCCAGTTTCCCACATGACAGATGGGGATACTCACCACTATACTAATGAGGAGTGGGGCTACAAATAGATCCCCTTCTGTACACCTCAGCTAAGATGGCCTTCGAGACACAATAACATCTCCAGCATTTTTTTTCTTATTTTTAAAAATGGAGATGTAATTTACATAAAATTATAGATTTTATTTTTAATGAAGGGTTTGTATTTTTATTTACTTCTTTTTTTAATATTTATTTATTTGGCTGTGTTGGATCTTAGTTGCATCATGTGGGATCTTTCTTTGCTGCACAAGGACTCTCCAGGTGTGGCACTCAGGTTTAGCTGCTCTGAGGCATGTGGGATCTTAGTTCCCCCACCAGGGTTGGAACCCACATCCCCTGCACTGCAAGGCAGATTCTTAACCACTGGACCACCAGGAAAGTCCCTTAATATACATTTCAAGTGTATTTCTTGATGAGTTTTTGACAAATATATATACCCACATAAGAATCTCTGCTGTCAAGATATAGAACATTTTTATCACCTCAAAAAATCCCCACTCAAACTTGCAAATAGTAGATAAATAAGTCCTAGAGATCTAATCCACAGCATAGTGATTATAGTCATCAATACTGTATTATAAACTGTGAAATTGCTATGAGACTAGATTTTAATTGTTCTCACAACAAGAAAGAAAGAATAATTATGACATAGAGGAGTTAGCTAACACTACGGTGGTAATCATATTAAAACATATAAATGTACCAAATGACATATTATACACCTTAAACTTACACATTATATGACAACTATATCTCAAATTTTTAAAGTTCCCACTTGCCCATTTCCAGTCAATTACCACCACTATCCCCCAAGGGGCAACCACTGTTTTGATTTCCATTTATAAATGTTTCATATATTGGAGTAATGATAATACTAGGTTGGCCAAAAAGTTCATTTGGGTTTTTCACACACATCTGGGGCTTCCCTATTGGCTCAGACAGTAAAGAGTCCACCTGCAGTGCAGAAGACATGAATTCAATCCCTCGGTTGGGAAGATCCCCTGGAGAAGGAAATGGCTACCCATTCCAGTATTCTTGCCTGGATGATCCCATGGACAGAGGAGCCTGGTGTCCATGGGGTTGCAAAGAGTCAGACCTGACTGAGTGACTAAGCAGGCAATAAAAGCATCTAATAATAAATATTTCATATAAATGGACTTATAATTTATTAACTCTTGTATATGGTTTCTTTTGCGCAACTTTATGTTTCTGAGATTCTACAGGTTGTTGTATATATCAGCAGTTTCTTATTTTTAATTGCTGAGTAGCATGCCATTGAATGGATGGGCCACAGTTTCTTTATCCATTCACCCAATGATGGACAATTGAGTTGTTTATTAACAAAATGGCTTTGATTATTTGCATATAATTCAACATTGTTTTGAATCCTGGAGAAATGCCCATATCTTCTTTTCCTTTTATTGTAGAATACTTCAAACATTCAAACAAATATAGAGAATAGTAAAATAATAATAAGATATCTCTGTAACCCTCCATTCATTTTTTTCCCCTTTTATATAGACTTTATTTTTTAGAGCAGTTGTAGGTTCCCAGAAAAATGAGCAGAAAGTACAGCATTCTTGTATACCCCTTGCCCCATGGATACATAGCTTTGCCTGTTATCAACATCTCTCACCAGGGCAGTACATTTATTACAACTGATGAACCTACATTGACACAGTACAGTCCCCCAAAGTCCATAGTTTACATTAGAATTCACTCCTGGTGTTGTACATTGTATGTGTGTGTGTGCTCAGTCACTCAGTTGTGTCCAACTCTTCGAAACCCAATGGACTGTAGCCCACCAGGCTCCTCTGTCCATGGAATTTTCCAGGCAAGAATCCTGGAGCAGGTTGCCATTTCCTGGTCTAGGGGATCTTCCTGACCCAGCAAATAAACCTGCATCTCCTGCATTGGCAGGTGGATTTTTTTTTTTTTTTACCACTGAGCCACCTGGGAAGCTCTATACATTGTATAGAGTTGAACAAACGTATAATGACATATACATACGTATATCACCTTGTTCTGTCAACTGAGAGAGCTTAATAGCAATGAGAATCCAGTAGCAACAAGAACATCTAACACCCAGATCTTGGTTTCTAATACCAATAAAAGCAAGGAGGGCTCCATAGAGAAATGACTAATTCTAGAATTGGGCCAAGAAATATACAAGAAGAACCTGGATCATCTTGTAGTGCCAGAAAGTAAGGACATGGTGAAAAAAAAAAAAAAAAAAAAAACCACAAAGAAACAAAGAACCTATGCAATGATGATAAAGTGAAAGAAGTCGCTCGGTCGTGTCCGACTCTTTGCGACCCCATGGACTGTAGCTCGCCAGGCTCCTCCTTCCATGGGATTTTCCAGGCAAAAGTACTGGAGTGGGTTGCCATTTCCGTCTCCAGAGGATCTTCCCGACCCAGGGATCAAACCTTATAATGCGGGTCTCCCGCATTATAGGCAGACGCTTTACTGCCTGAGCCACGAGGGAAGTCTTCGGCCTCTGGCTATGATGACGCAATGATGCAATGATGATGAAGGTATACTAAAGGGACACAGGAGTCAGATAAATGAATTCCCTTTAGCCAAATCGAGAACAATTTGAGCAACCAAATAAAGTGGTATTTATCCATTAGTCTATACTGATATAAATAAATGATTGAATAAATAAATAAATGGAGGAGAAGGACTAAATATCACATGCAGAAAATTTCAAATAATTTGTGTAGGTATTCCACCCTCACAGAGATAGAGCATGACTACCTACTCCTTATTGTGGGCTAAGCATAATGACAACCTTCCAAAGAGTACACTATGGAAAAGGTCTCAAACGAGTAACTTTACAGTGAAGTAATCTGTAAAATACTACCTCAGCCAGGTGATCAAGATCAGCATCAGCAGTGCTAAGTCGTGTTGATAATGTGTTCCCTTCAGATGGCGTGATGAGAATAAGACTTTACCTTTATGTCCTTCCTCCTCAAAATACATAACCCCAGTTTAATCATGAGAAAAATATCAGACAAATCCCAATTGAGGAACATTCTACAAAATACCTGAACAGTACTCCTCAAAACAGTACTGTACCAGTACTCCTCAAAAGTAAGAAAAGTTTAGGAAAATATCATAGGTAAGAAGATTATAAGCAGACCTGACAACTAAAGGTAATGTGGTAAACTAGATGGGTTCCTGGAAGAGTAAAAGGACATTAGGTAAAAACTAAGGAAATCTGAATGAGATATGTACTTATTTAATAATAATGTACCAGTGTTGATTCATTACTTGTGACAAATGTACCTACAAGAACTTAATAATAGGGGAAACTGAATGTGTACTAGTATATGTTACCTCTTTGTATTGTGTTTGAAATTTTTCTTTAAATCTAAAGCAGTTCTAAAATAAAATGTTTACTCTTTAAAAATGTTGCAAATCCAGTTGTAGGAACATTCTGCAGAACCAATTTGCCTATTGTATAGCACAGGGAATATAACTGATATTTTATAGTAACTAAATGGAGTATAATCTATGTAAATATTGAATCACAGTATTGTACATCTGAAACCAATAAAATATTGTAAATCAACTATACTTCAATAGAAATAAATAGATAAAAATAAATAAAGTCTCTAAAATCTAAAAATAAACAAAAACAAATTTGCCTAGACTCTTCAAAAAAGTCAATGTTATGAAAGGCACAAAAAAGGTAGTGGAACTTTACTAGATTAGAGACTAGAGGAAATGACAACCAAATATAATGTGTGACATTTGAGTGGATTCTAGATGGAGTTTAAAATAACACTAAAGGACATTATTACAATAATTGGAGAAATTTTAATACGGATGGTAAATGAGATAATAGTAGGATGACAAGCATTAAAATGCCCTGAATGTGATCAGTATATTGTGGCTATGTAGAAGAATGCCTTTACTTTAGGAAATACATGCTGAAGTGTTTAGGAATTAAGTGCAATTTGCTCTCAAATGACTCAGAAAAGGAGTACTGTATATTTACACATAGATAAAGCAACTGTGGCAACATGCTTACAATTGATAAGGGGTGTGTTCCACTCTTCTTGCAACTTAGTATTTTAAAGGTTTCAAAATAAAAAATTAGGAGGGATAATCATGTTGCAAAGAATATTTTTGCACATATCTTCTTGGGCACATGAAACTCTAGGTTATACTTAGAAGTAGACTTTCTGAGTCATAAATATGAGCATCTGTAGCTTTACTAGATTTTGCTTAATTACTTTCCAAAGTGGTTGTCTCAACTTATATTTCCTTTACATTTCACTACATCTTCACACAACACTGTCAGTTCTCATTTATACCAATCTGATGGGTGTAAGTGTCATATTATTGCTTTTCCCCCAACATTTTGTTATAAAAAAATTAAACACATAGTAAAGATTTTTTTTTTAAAATATGCAGTGAATCCGGGTGGTGGCTATATGGGCATTTTGTCCTAGTTGCTTTATCACATATCTATCCATCCCTCTATCCATAATTCAATCTATCATATTTTATAACATATTTAGAAGAAAATCGAACACATCAGTATACTTCACTCATAAACATGTCAGCATGCATATCATTAATGAGAATTCATATTTGCTTATATATTCTTAAGGTAAAATTTATTTACTGTGGAATGTTCAAACCAGAATAATATATTCACTGAGTTCTAACAAATGTATATACACCTGTGTGACCCAAACCTCCATCGAAATATAGAACAGTATCGTCATCCCTAGGAAGTTCCCTAATTCCCCTCCAAGTCAATCCCTGGTCCCACTCCCACCAGGTAACACTATTCTGTTTTCGTTTTCATGATAGATTAGTTTTTAATCTGTTCTAAATATAATAGGTACTCTTTTGTGGAAAATCTCCTTCAGTCAGCATGATGTTTGTGAGATCCACCCAGGTTGCTGTATCTGTCACTAGTTTGCTCCTTTTTATTGCTGAGTAGAATTCCATTGTATGCCACAGCTTGTTTATCCATTTTTCTGGTGATGGACAATTTGTGTCTTCTCTGTGTTTGGCTTTATAAATAAGGCTGCTAAGAACATTCTTGCCAAGTCTGTTTGTGGACATATCTTTTCATCTCTCTTGGGCTCTTATTGTTTTAATCTGCATGTCTCTGATTACTAATGAAATTGAATATATTTTCATATTAAGCATCTTTCATTTTATACATTATCTACTTGTATGATTTGTTCATTTTTCTGTTGAGCTGTTTGTCCTTAATTTTTTAATTAATTTTTATTGGAGTATAGTTGCTCTACAATATTGTTAGTTTCTGCTGTATAGCAAAGTGAATCAGCTACATACATACATATATCCCCTCTGTTTTGGACTTTCCTTCCCATTTAAGTCACCACAGAGCATTTTTTTTTTTTTAAGAAATTCTTCATTTGGATGATAATTTTGTGTCTCTTACATGTTGCAAATATCTTGTCTTTCCATTTTGTTTATGGGATGTATTCTTATGCAGAAGTTTTAAATTTTAATATAGCCAAATTTAAAACTTTTTCCTTTACATTTAATACTTTATCCATCTTGTCTATGACACTGATCTTTGGTCTAACGTACATATTCCCTGGGGCTTCCCAGGTGGCGATAGTGGTAAAGAACTCACCTGCCAATGCAGGAGATGTAAGAGATGTGGGTTCGATCAGTGGGTCGGGAAGATCCCCTGCAGAAGGGAATGGCAACCCATTCCAGTATTCTTGCCTGGAGAGTCCCATGGACAGAGGAATCCAGTGGGCTACAGTCTATGGGGTCACAAGGAGCTGGACATGACTGAAGTGAGTTAGTACACAAGCACACTCACATTCCCTAGGGGTATGTGAAAACTTTAATGTATTTAATATGGATGACTTTGAAGGAATGGATTTCTAGATATTCAACTTACATAGTTATTCTTTCTTAAAACTGAAATATTTCAGAATACCTGTGTAGTGGCCTCATTCTGGGTCTCTTTATTTGTCTTTCCTTTCACAAAAGCCTGTATTCATTTTCCCTAACCTGAATTTAATATTATTCATTGTCCCAAGTAGAAAACCTCTGGTGAGTCAAACAAAGAGGCAAATCAAAATATTTGTGTTAAAAAAATATATATATATAAAGAATATATATATATATATATATACACACACATATACATATATGTGAAATTATAGAACAGGGAAAATAAATTCACAGTGAAAGCAATCAGAACAGTGGTTGCTTTTGGGGTGGGATTGAAGATTGACTGCCTCAAACAAACAAAACCACAAAAGCAAATAATATTCATGTTGAAGTATTAAGGGCTAAAGTGTAGAAATGCCTGAAACTTATTAATATTTTTGAAATGCATTAAAAACATAAGATGGATTAATGGATAGATAGAGGGCTGGGTAGATGGAAAGACTATTGTTGTTCAGTCACTAAGTCGTGTCTGACTCTTTGTGACTCCCTGGACTGTAGCATGCCAGGCTACCCTGTCCTTCACTATCTCCTGGAGTTTGCTCAAACTCATGTCTACTGATGGAAAGATAGGTAATAAAGAAAATGTAGCAAAATGCTAATTACAGTATCTAGGTGCCAAGAATATGGATTCAGTTCAGTCGCTCAGTCGTGTCTGACTCTTTGTGACCCCATGAACCACAGCACACCAGGCCTCCCTGTCCATCACCAACTCCCGGAGTCCACCCAAACCCATGTCCATTGTGTCAGTGATGCCATCCAACCATCTCATCCTCTGTTATCCCCTTCTCCTCCTGCCCACAATCTTTCGAGCAACAGGGTCTTTTCAAATGAGTCAGCTCTTCACATCAGGTGGCCAAAGGATTGGAGTTTCAGCTTCAACATCAGTCCTTCCAATGAACACCCAGGACTGATTTCCTTTAGGATGGACTGATTGGATCTCCTTTCAGTCCAAGGGACTCTCAGGAGTCTTCTCCAACACCACAGTTCAAAAGCATCAATTCTTTGGCGCTCAGCTTTCTTTATAGTCCAACTCTCACATCCATACATGACTACTGGAAAAACCAAGAATGTGGATACTTGTGTACAATTCTATCAACTTCTCTTTCTGTATAATTTATTTTTTTGGCTGAGCCATGCAGCATGTGGGAACTTTGTTCTCCAGTCAAGGATCGAACTCACACCCCATGCATTGGAAGAGCAGAGTCTTAACCACTGGACCACCAGAGAAGTCCCCTCTATTTGCTTTTAAATTTCCGTAATAACATATTAGAGGAGAGGAATAACATGTAAAAAACTACTGATGTTCAAGAATTCTCCTCTAATCAAACTTTTGTGTCTTTCGCTGCTCCTAAGAGGTCGATGAGAACAAAGCAAGAAGAGTTTGGGTAAGAAACACTGAAGATGGTAATGCCTTATTTCATCTAGGCAACATCTATCTTAGAATTAGAATTCAGAAATGAGATAGTTTTTACAAGGAATGCATTAACACATTTTTATTTGAGTTTCAAACAGACTTTTTAAAACAAAATAAGTCTCATTTGACTTTTTTTTTTAATAGAACTGATGCTAACAATTAGAATATATGGTGGGCATTTTACGTAAACTGCATAAACTTAAATCAGCAGCTCCCACAAGTTTTGAAGAAAATAAATTTAAAGCACAAGATAAAGCAGAATCATTTTATTTTAAAATACTATATTAACAAAAATTCGTTCAAATTAACAGTATTTTCATTTTCCAACCCTTTCTGAACATATCAGGCTAAATAAGTTTCCTCTAAGCAAAAAAGCAAATAGCTGTAGTTATCTAAAAAGTCATCTAAAAAGTCTTTTTGGTATAGCTAGTAGAAATTTAGAAAGTGAATGGCTCTAGTAAAAGAGTAATAAATCCGTTTGCAAATCAGGTGGTTTCCAATCCTTTGCTTCCAACAAATTTGAAGGAAAATCTAATTAGGAAGTCAGACAGCAGATCATAAAAAGACATTTCTGATAGATCACTATGTGATTCTGGCAAACAACTCAGAGTTCAAATAATCAAATTACATTGCTATTACTATACTATTAGTCCTTATATTCCTATATTCTTATATGTTTGAGCAAGTTTCTCAGAGTGTCTATCTATAAAAATAAAAACATTTTGGTTGCCATTTCCTTCTCCAGGGGATCTTCCCAACCCAGGGATCGAACCCGGGTCTCCCACATTGCAGGAAGACGCTTTACCATCTGAGCCACCAGGGAAATAAAAATAAAACAGAATTGAAACTGAATTCTCATTCTAGCAAGAAGTAGTATTCATCCATACATACATGAGAGGAAAAAAACCCAGCTCATTCAAGAGTGCATTTTCATATTGGACTTTTTATGTTTTCAATTCATCAAAATGTCTAAAATATTCATGTTTTGAGAAATTTCATACCAATAATAATGGTTGTGAGTGAAAGTCGCTCACTGACTTTCTTCAGATACGAAAAGTTGTATCTGACTCTTTGCAACCCCATAGACTATACAGTCCATGGAATTCTCCAGGCCAGGATATTGGAGTGGGTAGCCATTCCCTTCTCCAGGGCATCTTCCCAACCCAGGGATCAAACCCAGGTCTCCCACATTGCAGGTGGATTCTTTACCAGCTGAGCCACAAGGGAAGCCCTAATAATGATGGTTACAATAACTCAATCCAGAGAATCATTTTTTTTATTATTACTTTTTTGGGGGCCACGTGGCATGGCTTGCAGGATTGTAGTTCCTTGACCAGGGATCGATCGAACTCATTCTGTTGCAGTGGAAGCCAGGAATCTTAATCATTGGACCACTAGGGAAGTTCCTCACAGAAATTTCTAATAGTTAAAAACTTATAGGACATAGCCTAAAATTTTATTTTATATACACATTTTTTTGCTGCAAAGAAAATAAGGTGATCAAAAAAAGACTTGTAAGCAAAAAATATATCACATTAAGATAAAATTCTATGAGAAAAGTGGAATGGAAAAATGAAGTGAAGACAAAAATAGATATAAATTTTCTGTTAGAGAAGCACTTATTCCTTTAATTTTCGTGACAATGAGTATGAAATCACCATAGTATTTAGATTGCATCTAAAATAACCATGGATTTATTTTTTAATGCCAACATTTAGAATACATTGGAAATTATATCCTTTGTAATTATTTTAACTTTATAATGAAAACATTTTTCTGTCACGTTAAGCACATGAAAGAAGATGCGTAATTTTTCAAAATTCTTTTAGAGATATGAGAGCAAAAAACACAAAAATCACTAGTCTAAAAAATCTTTTTCTACCCTATGGTGCACTTATAATCTCTTAAATTTTCTATAAAAATGTAAAAGCTTTGCTTCTTATATTTATATCTCTAATCAATTTGGAATTGATTTTTTTGTAGAATGTCAAGTAGAGAAATATATTTTTCCCAAAAACAAAGCCCTGGTAGGCACAGCATCATTTCTTGACTGGTCGATTTATTCTTTCCTCACTTATTTGTAATGCCACCTTGGTCGTATATCAAGTTTCCATACAGAAACATGTGGGTCTATTTCAGCCATTTCTTTCTATTTCATTGGACTCTTTGCCTCTGTGTGAACCACATCACATTGTCTAAATCACTATAGCCTTTACAATAAGTCTTGATATCTAGAAGGGCAAGTCCCCACAAGTTTTTCTTCCTCAAAAGTGTCTTAGCTACTCTTTGCTGTTTGATTTTCTATATGAGTTTTAGAATTAGTTTGCCAAATTCCATTAAAATTTCTGTTGGAATTTTTATTGGGAAATGCACAGGATCTAAATTTAGATTCATTTGGGAAAATTATCTTCATGATACTGAATTTTCCAATCCATGAATATTGTGGTGGCAAAGACAGCTAGTTGTCTGCCCAAAATTCATTCTCTTTTCCTTCCTAACAGAACTCTGATTTATTTTGGGTGGAAATGTACCCAGATAAAAGAACACATGTTTCACTCTCCCTTGCAGCTAGGAATATTCAAAGAAGTGTAAGTGCAAGTCCCATAAGGTTTCTGGGAAGGGTCTTTAAAGGGACCTAGCTCAGATGGGAAGACATGACTCAAACTCAGCTTCTGCCTTCTTCCTCTCAAAAATATCCCATTTTCACAACTCTTGAAACCATGCCATTACACTCCATTCACACCACCACTGCCTCTGCTGGGACCTTCCTCATTTCCTGATTACTGCATTCACTCGCCTCCTAAGTCATCTCACCACCACTTCCCTCTGCCCCACCCATCCTCTACTTTACTATACCAGGGTGATTTTTCTAAAACCCACTTCTCATCATTTCACTACCCTATTTAAAACTTTCTTGATGGTTCTGTTGCCTCCAGAAGTGGTTCTCAAACCTGGCTGGAAAGCAGATTTGGAAAGCACCAAAATCAACTGGAAAGCAGGGGGAAACTTTACATCCTTCCCAAACATAGCCCAGGGCTTCCCCGTTGGCTCAATGGTAAAGAATCCGCCTGCTAAGCAGAAGACATGGGTTTGATCCCTGGGTTGGAAAGATCTTCTGGGGGAGGAAATGGCAACCCATTCCAGTATTCTTGCCTGGGAAATCCCACGTACAGGGGAGCCTGCAGACTACAGTCCATGGGGTCGCAAAGAGTTGGACACGACTTAGCAACTAAACACACACACACACACACACACACACACACACACACAGAGCCCACATTCACTGACTATGAATCACAGGAGGAAGGTGTGTCCCTTGCAAATCAGTAGTTTCAAAAAGTTCTTCAGATGATTCCAATGCATCACCCTGTTTGGGAACCACTGACTTACATGATAGAAGCCAAATTATTCAATGTGCTGCAAGGTGTTAGGGATTGAACTGTGACTCCCCAAAATTCATATGTTGTAGTCCTAACCCCCCAGTACTCAGAATATGACTGTATTTGGAGATAGGGTCTTTGAAGAGGTAATTAAGTTAAAATGAGGTGGTTAGGGTGGGCCCAAATAAAATATGACTGAAATCTTTATGAGGAGAGTAGGAAAAAAAAAAAAGAGGAGAGTAGGATACAGACACACCAAGGGGGAAGACCATGTGGAGATACAGGGAGAAGAAGGCCATCTGCAAGCCAAGAGGAGAAGTTTCAGAAGCAACGGAACCTGCCGCCATCTTCATCTCAGACTTCCAGCCTCCAGTACTGTGAGGAAGTGCACTTCTGGTATGTAGGCCACCTAGTCTGTAGTATTTTGCTATGGCAGCCTGAGCAGACAAAAACACAAGGGTTTAATCCTGGCCCTGGCTACCTCTCTAGAGCCTCACTCTGTCAGGCTCCATCATCACCTACCCAACACCTCCACCACTTAGGAGTTTTGAGACCTTGGGCAACCTAACCTCTCCGTACCCACTTTTCTTATCTGTGAAATGATCATTTATGTAAATGCATTTAACACAATGTGAACATATAAAAGGCTTCCCAGTTGGTACAGTGGTAAAAAAAATCCTCTTGCCAATGCAGGAAATGCAAGAGACATGGGTTCTACCTCTGGGTCAGGAAGATCCCCTAGAGAAGGCTACCCATTCCAGTATTCTTGCCTGGGAAATCCCATGGACAGAGAAGCCTGGTAGGCTACTGTCTGTGGGGTCGCAAGGAGTTGGACACGACTGAGCGACCAAGCAGGCACACATGAACATATAAAATATTCAATAAATAGTTAGTGGCTACATTCTAGCCTAAAAGAATCTAGCCATTCTCTAGATGGATGCTGTCTGGTTTTGCTTCTGTGACTTAGCACATGCAGACATGTCTGCTTAGAATGTCTTTCTCTCACTGCTTCATCTAGCTGTCTCCTGGTTGTCCTTTGAAACTGAATTCCTGGTGCAGCCAGCTCTTCCCCATGTCCAGACCCTGTGCTTGCCTCTGCTAGGTGAGAAGCCACTGCAGGGTCTCAAGGTGGAGGACCGACCTGGTCTGGCTAATTAACTTCTACATGCCAGGTACCATTCTAGGTTCTGAGTCAAAACGAGCATAAAAAGAACTCTTAGCTCATAGGGTTAGTGAGAGGATTAGAAGAGATAAAGTGTGCCAAGCACTTAAGACAGTGCCTGACATATGGCAAACACTCAGCAAATGCTATTATTATCTATCTATATTCAGTACACTACCTCACATCCACTGACGTCTTTGGCCTCTTGCTCAGTCTTACACTCTAAACACAAATCCCACAACTGCCCTGGTGATGACCCCTGCAAGAGGCTAGCCTCTCTCCAGGACCTCAACTCCAGTAGCTTTCAACTTTCACCTCTATCCTACTCCAGGCATACTGTGACAACGTCCTGACCTCGACTTTGTTGTTAGATTTTTGCAGACTGAATATTAGATAAACATATGAATAGATTCATATATAGAAAGCTCAGGTGGAATTTTCCATTAGCTTAAGACTGTGCTCTTGTTTCAAACAAACAAGCCTCTTCTCTATGACTGGGTCCCCGGCAGACGAAGGCAGAGAAGGGGAAGGGAAGACTGGTTGGAGATGCTGGTTTTGCCAGCACAAGATAAGGGCAAATCACCTTTATGACTCCTCAAAGAGAGGAAATTACAGTCCCAGTCTTAGTGAAAACAAGGAGCGAACAAGAAGTTAGTGATCAAGAAACCGGAGCAAAAGTCAGGAGACTGAGGGCAGTTACGGCTAATAGATACTGTCCAACATGAATGACCTTCACAAAAGCTTTTTTCTGAGGATGAGTCAAGAGTAATCCTATGCGGGTATGTTGCAGAGAAGAACCAATTCTGACTCCATGCTGGAACTGTTTCTTTGACTTGCTTTCATTGCTCCTATTACTACAATCATACACAATGGCCTGCCTCAAAGGACCCTGCCCCTCTGCCTGACTGTTTAAAGTGTCTTTGTTCAGCTCATAGAGAGATAATCTGGCCTTGCCCATTTGTGAGTGGCTGCAAGAAAGAAGAGATTAACACACCTCTTCCAAAAGCTGCCCCTTCCTGGAGATGTTTTGCAAGACTGAAGACCCTTTTTACTTGACTTCCCCACTGTCTCTCCCCCTCTATTCTGCCTTTTGACTTTAGTTCCTCATTGTTTTTCTCTCTCTCGCTCTATAAAAGAAGCTGGCATCCAGACCCCAACAAGATGGTTACTTTGAGACATTGCTCTGCCATGTTCTCAGTCAGCCGACTTTCCAAATAAACTCGTATTCCTTACCTCAACACCTCATCTCTCAGATTCATTGGCCTGTGGTGTGGTGAGCAGAGAGTTTGGACTTGGTAACAGTTATACATTCCTTCCTGCCAGAAATTGCTACATAAAATTGATGGCTCCAAGGGCAAGGCTCACCCCACCTCCTTTCACTCAAGGTAATTCTCTTCTGTATCTATTTTATTTATTTGGACAATCACTTATAACTTCATTTGCAAAAAGTATTCTAGTGCTAAAGGCTTCCCTGGTGGCTCAGTGGTAAAGAATCTGACTGTCGATGCAAGAGATGTAGGTTTGCTTCCAGGGTTGGGAAGACCCTCTGGAGAAGGAAATGGCAACCAACTCCAGTTTTCTTCCTGCAAGATCCCATGGACAGAGGAGTCTGGGCTGCTAGAGTCCATGGGATGCAAAGAGTTGAACATGACTGACTGAGCACACATAGCACACACATTCTAGCACTAAACCTTTGCCGTTTCCCTCAGTAGATAACTACATAGTTTACTTTCCACAGAAGCCAGCTGCCATTGACGTATGGTGATCATTCTCAACATTCCTCTCACCTTATCTACATCTCATGACTTGAGCCTCTTAGCATGTATCCTTTTTCCTCTTCAAGGCTAAGGCCATTACTCATGGTTGATCCCATATCTTTCTCATTTCCTCTGAGTTTTTGTGCCATCAAATTTCCTTTTTCCTATTATGTTAAACCATATTAAATTGCTGTTTGGGACATTTACCAATGGTGGAATATTGGCAATTTCATATGGTTCAGACTAATATAGCTTTGTTCTTTCCCTCTCTAAATTTTCCTTCTCCTCAACCAAAAACAATAACAACAACAAAAAATCCTTGGACAGGTTAGAGTAACCTCTCCATGGATTGTGGTTTTTCTAACTTCACACCTGTATGTGTCCCTAAATATAAAACCTAGATTATTATACCCCAGGTATATCTGCCTTTGGTGTTCACATCTCCCAACTGACAACGCACCCAAGTATTTACCAAGGGTCTGGCATGTTTATGAAATTTTTGTTCACTCATTCCACAAATATATTCTGCATATCTACACTGTTGCAGACACTATTCTAAGCACTTGGAAAATCAGTGAACAAAACAAAGACCTTTGTTCTCTTAGAGCCTATATTCTAGCAGGGGTGGGAGGAAGGGAACATGCAATAAACATAATCAGTAAGATAACCAAATAGCATGTTAGAAAGTGAAAGATGCCAGAGGTAAAAAGACAAAATAGAGAAGGGAAGGGAGACAGGGAATACTAAGAGGAGAAGTTATAATTTATTTGTTAAAATATAGTTGATTTAGAATATTGTCTTAGTTTAAAGTGTACAGCATAGTAATTCATTGTTTTGTTTTTTACAAATTCTATTCCATTATGGGTTATAAGATTACTCAAAAACTTCCTGTGCCATATAGTAAATTCTTGTTGCTTACCTATTTTATGTACAGTAATTTGTATCTATTAATCCCATGCCCCTAATTTGTCCCTTCTCCCCTTCCTCTCCCCTTTGATAACCATAAATTTGTAAGTCCATTTCTATTTTGTATATAGATTGATTTGTATTATTTTCTAGATTCCACATATAAGTCATATCACATATTATATCATTTGTCTTTGTCTGGCTTACTTCACTTAGTATGATCATCTCTAGGTCAGTCCATGTTACTGCAAATGGCAATATTTCATTCTTTTATTCCATTATATGTATACCACATCTTCTTAATCTAATCATCTGTTGATGGACACTTGCATTGCTTCCATGTCCTGAATATTGTAAAAAATGCTTCTATAAACATAGAGGTGCATGTATCTTTTCAAATTAGTGTTTTTGTTTTCTCTGGATATGTCTCCAGGAGTTAGATGGCTGAATTATGCAGTAGTTGTATTTTTAGGTTTATTTTATTTATTTTTTTTGCCATGCCACAAGGCTTGAGGGATTTAATTCCCTCACCAGGAATTGAACCCAGGCCACTGCAGTGAAAGTACTATGTCCTAACCACTGGACCACCAGAGAGTTCCCTATTTTTAGTTTTTTAAGTATACTCCATACTATTTTCCACAGTGGCTGCACCAATTTACATTCCCAACAATGTGTGAGGGTTCCCTTTTCTCTACATCCTCTCCAACATTTGTTATTTGTAGACTTTTTGATCATAAACATCCTGACCAGTGTGAGGTGTTAACTCATTGTGGTTTTGATTTGCACTTCTCTAACAACGAGTGATGTTTAGCATCTTTTCAGGTGCTTGCTAGCCATCTGTATGTCAAAAAATTCTAATTTTTAATGTGGTGGCTATGGTAGGTCTTACTGAGAAAGTGACAACCAAGCGAAGACTTTAAGGGAATGAAGGATAGCCATGGAGATATCAGAGGGAAGTGTTTCAGGTAGAGTAAAGAGCAAGTGTAATGATCCTGAGGCAGGAAAGCTAATGGGGCAAGAGAATAGAGTAGTAGGATATGAGGACATAAAGGTAGGAAGGATCCTAATTGTGTAGGGCTTTTGTATTTGTTATACTGTTGTTGTTCAGTCGCTCAATCATGTCTGACTCTTTGTGACCCCATGGACTGCAGCACACCAGACTTCCCTGTCCTTCACTATCTCCCGGAGTTTGCTCAAACTCATGTCCATCGAGTTGGTGATACCATCCAACCATCTCATCCTCTGTCCCCCCTTCTCTTCTTGCCCTCAGTCTTTTCCAGCATCAGAGTCTTTTCCAATGAGTAGGCTCTTCACATCACGTGGCAAAATTATTGGAGCTTCAGCTTCAGCATCAGTCCTTCCAATGAGTATTCAGGGTTGATTTCCTTTAGGACTGACTGGTTTGATCTTGCTGTCCAAGGGACTCTCAAGAGTCGTCTCCAGCACCACAGTTCGAAAGCATCAAACTGCCTAGTGACAAATTGTCCTAAAATTTTGTTTTTTAAAACAAAACACAGGAATTCAAGAGTGGCATGGCTGGCAGGTTCTGGCTCTGAGGTTTTGTCTGGAAGAATCCTCCTCCAAGGTGGCTTACTCATGTGGTTGGTTGGCAAGCTGGTGCTTGTTTTGGGTGGGAGTGTAGGAGATGAGAAGGGGAGGACTCAGCCTTTTGCCACGTGGGTCTCTCTAAATGCTGTTTGAGTATTCTTATGACATGGCAGCTGGCTTCCTCCAGAGCAACCAATCCAAGAGACAGCAAGGCAGAAATCACAATGCCCCTTATGACATAGCCTTTATGATACACTCTCACTCCCACTGTATTCTATTGGTTACACAGATGAGCCCTAGTTCATTGTAGATGAGACTACCCAAGCATGTGAAGAGCAAGAGGTAAAGATTATTGGATATCATCTTAGTGGCTGGCTACCACAGCCTTTGTAGGCCATTATAAATCTGTGGTTTTTACTTTGAGTGAAACAGGGAATGAATAGAGGGATGTGAGCAGAGAAATACAATAATCTGACTTCTTGGGATAATACTTTCAAGAAAGATCAAAGGATCATTTGAGGATGCAGGTAATACTTAATGATCTCCCCTTGACATGAAACATTTTCATTCAGAACCTCTCAACTCACTACACTAACCTGTAAGGGAGCCCACGTTTGTGAAACATGATTCATCTGTCAGTTTAATTCATCTGTCTGTCCCTACAGCATATTTGTTGGTCCCTAACAGAAGCAGAAGATATTAAAAAGAGGTGGCAAGAATGAACAGAAAAACTACAAAAAAAGATCTTAATGGCTCAGATATCCATGATGATGTGATCACGCCCCTAGAGCCAGACAACCTGGAGTGCAAAGTCAAGTGGGCCTTAGGAAGCATCACTATGAACAAAGCTAGGGGAGGTGATGGAATTCCAGTTGAGCTATTTCAAATCCTAAAAGATGATGCTGTGAAAGTGCTGCACTTAATATGCCAACAAATTTGGAAAACTCAGCAGTGGCCACAGGACTGGAAAAGGTCAATTTTTCTTTCCAATCCCAAAGAAAGGTGATGCCAAAGAATGTTCAAACTACCACACAATTGCACTCATCTCACAGCTAGCAAAGTAATGCTCAAAATTCTCCAAGCCAGGCTTCAACAGTACATGAACTGAGAACTTCAGATGTTCAAGCTGGTTTTAGAAAAGGCAGAGGAACCAGAGATCAAATTGTCCAAATCCGTTGGATCATGGAAAAGCAAGAGAATTTCATTGACTACACCAAAGCCTTTGACTGTGTGGATCATAACAAACTGTGGAAAGTTCTGAAACAGATGGGAATACCATACCACCTGACCTGCCTCTTGAGAAATCTGTATGCAGGTCAAGAAGCAACAGTTAGAACCAGACATGAAACAACAGACTGGTTTCAAATTGGGAAAGGAAAAGGTCAAGGCTGTATATTGTCACCTTGCTTATTTAACTTATATGCAGAGTACATCATGTGAAATGCCGGACTGGATGAGGCACAAGCTGGAATCAAGATTACTGGGAGAAATATCAGTAACCTCAGATATGCAGATGAAACCCACCTTTGTGGCAGAACATGAAGAGGAACTAAACAGCCTCTTGATGAAGGTGGAAGAGGAGAGTGAAAAAGCTGGCTTAAAACTCAACATTCAAAAAACAAAGATCATGGTATCTGGTCCCCTCACTTCATGGCAAATAGATGGGGAAACAATGGAAACAGTGGCAGACTTTATTTTCTTGGGCTCCAAAATCACTGCAGATGGTGACTGCAGCCATGAAATTAAAAGACGCTTGCTCCTTGAAGAAAAGCTATGACCAACCTAGATAGCATATCAAAAAGCAGAGACATTACTTTGCCAACAAAGGTCCATCTAGTCAAAGCTATGGTTTTTCCAGTAGTCATGTGTGGATGTGAGAGTTTGACCATAAGGAAAGTTGAGCTCCGAAGAATTGATGCTTTTGAACTGTGGTGTTGGAGAAGACTCCTGCGAGTCCCTTGGACTGCAAGGAAATCAAACCAGTCAATCCTAAAGGAAATCAGTCCTGAATATTTATTGGAAGGACTGATGCTGAAGCTGAAACTGAACCTCCAATACTTTGTCCACCTGTTGTGAAGAACTGACTCATTGGAAAATACCCTGATACTGGGGGAAAAATGAAGGCAGGAAGAGAAGGGGACGATAGAGAATGAGCGGGTTGGATGTCATCATCAACTCAACGGGCATGAGTTTGAGCAAGCTGCCGGAGTTGGTGATGGACAGGGAAGCTTGATGTGCCGCAGTCCATGGGGTCGCAAAGAGTTGGACACGACTGAGCAACTGAACTGAGCAACATATTTGCAATAAGTCTAGGTTATGATCAGGAATTTATGTACTTAGATTTCTTTTGTTTTTCTTCCTTTGGCTTTCCTTCTTCCCTGTTCATTTTCCCTTCATCTCCCAATCCCTTTCCCACTCCCTTTGAAACCATTTATCTCAGATCAGGACTTGCACTCATGTGCTGGTATCTGAACCCAGCCAAAACCCAAGGTACCTGGTTTCAGAACCTAATGAAGCTCAGGTTCTTGATGTCTCATCACAGAAAGAATTCAGTGCGAGACACAAGTGATAGGTAAGATGCAGATTTGTTCAGATTCAGAGAGAAGCCCACTCCACAGACAAGAGTTTGGGCCATTGCAGATGGGGGTGCGGCCACAAAACGTGTCTTGGTTAGTTTTTATGGGCTGGGTATGTTAATGAGAGGGAAGATTATTCCAGCTATTTTGGGGAAGGGGAAGAGATTTCTAGGAATTCGGCCACAGCCCACTTCTTGGTCTCATGGCACTGTCATGGCACCTCTGGGTATGTCATTTAGTTTGCTGATTGAGGATCAGCCTAGTTGAACTCAACAGTTCTACTATCTTAGACCCATTTGATTCTAATCAGTTTATGTTATCTAATCAGCCTCTTTCAAAGACTGTGCCCTGCCCCTTTCCCTCCTGTTATGCTATCGTCTTTTTCCTTTCACCTCCAGTTCTTGAACACAGGTCATATTCTACTCCCAGTTGCCTTGTTTATTAGTTGAGTGCTATTGGGGCACTTAGCATCTCTGGGCCTCAATTTCCCCTCTTAAAAATTGGTTTACCAAGAGAGTGCCTCCCTTCGAGGATTGTCAAAATTACAACAAAGAAGTCACACGCCAAGCACATTAAGTGGTCCCCAGCAGGAACTGGACATGTTCGCTCTCTTTATCTTTTCAGCCTTTTACCTCTATTACTCCTTCACTCCAGGGCTCAGCAGGTAAAATCCGTGGGAAAAATACCTCGAGGCCAAAAGAGGAAACACTGGAGCTGGGGGCGGGGACTACGAGGTGTGCACTGCGCGTGCGCGCCCTCCCTGTCAGGTTCTGGTTTCTAGGCGGGCGTGGGGGGCGGGGCAGGTGGGGTAAATAGGGCTCCGTTTGTGACGGTTGCCCCCGCTAGCCCGGGGGTGTGGCGGGACCTCGGCGGAGCCGCGGGCGGGCTGGCTCAGCGCAAATCGAGGGCTGGAGGGGTAAGTTGGAAAATGGCGGAGGGGGAAGAAGGAGGGGCTTCACTGAGCAGGAGGCTGGCCTCGCGGCGGGGGGCGGAGGCCCGAAGACTTTGAGGGGCTCGGCGGCGCGGCTGGGGCGGGAGACGGCCGGGCCGCGCCGCGCCGCGTGCCTTGTCTCTTTGAGGCCTTGGCGTGGAGGCACTTTGGATTCCGCGACTCGTGGTTCCTCCGCGCGGTGGGCGGGCGAGGGAGGGAAACGAAGGGACTTCCGTTTCCTTCTAGGCTGGGGCCTGGCCGCAGAGAGGAGTTGGCACTTCCAGATTGGGGCTTGGGCCGCCCCTCCTCCGGGACCCTCCCCTCGGCACCGCGCGGGGCGCCTCGGGCGATCTAGGCCGGCTCTCCTGGCGCGGTGGGTACTGCCCGGACGGGCTTCCGCCTCCCTCCCCTTTCCTGTCCTCCCCTCCCCTCTCCTCCTCTCTCCTCGTCTCTTCTCCCCTCCTTCTCCTTGGGCCCCGCGCTGCGAGGGAGGGCAGGAGGGCAGCCCCTGCCGGGCGCCAGTGGCCTGCCCGGGGTACGTGCCCAGGTTCCCGGGTCTGGCGAAGAAAGGCGTGGGTGGCTTCAGGCCGCCGGCGTGCCTCCTCAAACCCCGTGACCCCTAAGGTAAAGCGAGTCAAAGAACTTTTTTAAAAAAATGATCAAAGGGGGCCCCCCGCCCCCCGCCATCTGGTGCCTGTGCCAGGTATGGAGCTGGGTGGAGTGTGTCTGGTAAGGGCGTGTGAACAGAAAGAATAGAAGCCAAAGACCTTCCGGAAGAGGAAATTAGCTAGTAATTCTTTCCAACCTTTGTCACCTCCCCAGCATATTCTGTGAGTAAAACAAAATTCAGTCTAACTTTCAGTTTCATTATTTTAACTCCATAATACACTTAATTGTTTTCTCATCGGGAGGAGGGAGAGTGGTTATTGCTGACACTAAGCAACAGCCCTCTCCGCCTCCAAAAAAAGAAAAACGTCAATCAAAGCTTTGTGAAAAACCTATCAGGTTTTAATAATCTACTACTTTGTTTTCGGATATAATTGCATCACTACTTATGTCACAAATGTGCTACCATGATAGTTAATGACAGAGAAATGTACTCTTGTAAGGTCGGAGGTTTGTTTCTATAGTGTTTCTTTCTTTTCTCTTTTTTTTACTTAACATTTGTTATATCCAGTTCAAGAGAATACTGTGACAGCCATCTTAGAATTAGCACACTTTAGAACTGGAAGGGGTCTTAGTCCACCCATGATACTTAGAAAAGCAGAAACTAAGGCATAGGAAGATTTCATGGCTTGCCTAATGCTAGTCGATTCCTTACTGTTGCTCTTTCTGTGCAACTGCTCCACTTAGCCTCCAGTCAAAAAAATGAAGATGTATTCAGTGCACATTTCTGAAGCATATACCACTTTGTGCCATACAGTGTGCTACCTACTTAAAGTGTATTTAGCATGCTTATGAAGCCAGTGCTTGTTGTATTTTTCTTCATCATTCAAGAAGTGATAATAGGTTAAAAAGATTTATACATACACACACGTCTAGATGTATGTGCTCAGAAAAGTTCATGAAGGATGTACAAGGAAAATGGAGGTTGGAGAGAGGGTTTTTATTTTGCACCTCACGTGTGACCTAATGTACTGTTTGAATTTCTCACCGTGAACAAGTATTGATTTTAAAGCTAAAAACAAGTTTTAAAGTTTGCACACATACGTATATCAGTATAAACAAGTATCAATGGTATGGGTATATATATTTATATACCTATATGTATTTATGTATCAGTGATTTGTAAAATCCAGAGAGGCTCATGTCAGCCCAACTGGCAAAGCAGGCCTGATTATCTGATGCTCATATTTCATCTTTGGTTTTCTCCTATTGCTCCTAATGTAAGAGGGTAACAATATTGTATTTTATTAGTCTTTATATAGTTTTGGAAAATGTGCTAAGCTTTTAATTATTGAATAATTAACAAATTATAACATTCAGGATATCAAATTTGACACAAAAAATTCTGAATGTAGAAATCTTTGTAAAAGTCATATAAAAAAATTAAGACAGTAAAGGTCCCTGGTAATTAGTAGTTCAGCTCTTTTATTACCAGGTTAAGACACAAGAAAAAAAGTGAGAAAAAGAAAAAAAAAAGAAAAAAAGTGAATTGCCCAAGGTCATAGATCTAATTATTAACAGAGCTTGGACTAGAGTCTAGGTCCTAGTCCAGTGCACCTTGTACTACACCTGTAATTTTATTGCTTTCTAGTGCGTTCGATGAGTCCAACAAGGGGAAGAAGGGAATACTGACTAAAAGTCAGGTCCATTTCACTAGATAAGAATTACTGTAGTTAATGACTCAGTTAACTTGTATAGAGCTTGAAATATTTAACTAACATAAATGTTCCCTTGTATTTGGTTGTAAACATTAACTTGTATAGTGCTTGAAATATTTCACTAACATAAATGTTCCCTTGTATTTGGTTATAAACATTAACTCATTTAGTAAATCGTTTGTGTATATTATAAATGCTTAGAGACTCCAAGTGTGAAATAATGATATTTTCCTGTTTTTGTTTGGTCTCATATTTAAATCTGGTAGCTGGTACTAACAGATTAAAAAAACAGCGCTGATTTATTAAAAAGAAAAAAAACTTACTGAGCACCTACAATATATGCCAGGTATTGTACTATGTGGTAGAATCCCAAAGATGAATATGGCAAAATAGATGCCCTTGTTCTCTTGAGGATGGGAGATTATCATGAGCTGTCATGTCTCAAACTTTGTGGTCCAATCTGGTAATAGTATTACAGAAGGTAATCTGTAGCACTGTTAAAGGTCATTGTGTGAGTAGATTTGAGGAGATAAAAACAGTAGTGGTAAAATAAATTGATACTGAGTTGAACAAATATTATTTTCACATCTTAGAAGTCATGTGGTACAGTGGAAAGAGCCTTAGATTGAAAGCCTGAGTTCCTATGTTGACTTTGTTTCTGATTAGCTGAGGGATTGTGAGCGAATCATTCAACCTCTTTGCCTCCGTGTTTCTTTTTCATAAATTTTAAAGTATATTTGTTCCACTTAATTCAAAGCATGAAAAGAGCATTTGGAATATTATCTATTATAAGAGAAATGTATCTGCCTTAAGAACTTGGGGCCAAACTTAAGTTATATGTTTATCTACTCTGCATATACTTAGTAGGTTCTCCTTTGTGTGATAAAAGCATATTTATGTCCATTTTGTAGGATTTGGCATGGACCTTTATTTTTAATTATGATATAGTTGTAGCTGTGCTATTTGATACATTTGGGGATTTGATTTGGTATAATTGGTACCCAGTCTTTGTTATGGATACATGTGATTCACTGTCATTCTGATCTGCTTCTATAATACATGAATATTTTCAAGAATATGGGTTGAGGTAAAACGCGAGGTTTACCTGCATTGACTGGGAATAACTTGAACTCAGATGGTCAGACGGAGGTTGAACTGAGTGAGTTAAAGCTAATGTCCTAAACTGGGCAAAGCTGGTGCCACTGTGTATTCTCTGGTATATCTGTAAATACTTATATATGGTTTGAACTTTTATGCTTATTCCTGTAATGATTTTGTTGACCTCATAACAGACTTCTCAGCATATATTGCTATGTGATGTGCCTTTTGTGGCTCCACCTATTTTTTCAAGCCTTGAAAGGGCCCAGAGCCTAACATTTTTTACCTTACTGGACTACCCTTTCTACAAATAATCCCGATAGTAATTTCCTTATACCTTTTGTTATTGTTTAGTTGCTCAGTCACGTCTGACTCTTTGCAACCCGATGGACTGTAGCCCGCCAGGCTTCTCTGTCCATAAAATTCTCCAGACAAGAATACTGGAGTGGGTAGCCATCCATTCCCTTCTTCAGGGGATCTTCCTGACCCAGTGATTGAACCCACGTCTCCTGCATCGGCAGGTGGATTCTTTACCATTGAGCCACGAGGGAAGCCTCCTTATACCTAGATTGGTCATAATCACTGGGTATGCATTTTTACTGTCATTTACTGGCCACATGATTTTTGATGAGTAACAACCAGTCAGAAAATCACTGTTTTCCAATATTTCAAATGGGTGTAGGATGTGTAGGTTAAATTAGCTACCACACATGAAAAAAATTGTAGATTGTAAAGCACATTACATATTTTAGTTATTATCAGAGGTAACATGCTAGAAAAGGATGGGCTGTGGAATCACACAAGTTCCTGGTTAAATTCTGACCTTTGAAACAAATAAGATTAGAAACTTAGTTTCAATTCAGCATGTTTTAGTAGATTAGAGAAAATGCATATAGTTAAAATGATGGGATAGAGGGAAATGAAAATTGGTTTATAGTGTTTAAAACACATGGAGCATTCATTAAATATGTTGTACTGTTTTAATGTGGCTTGTCACTGTAGTAACGTTTCCTTCATTTTGTGTCATTTTTTAACTTAATCCCAATGGAAGACAAACCTACTAAATGTTTGCTTAGAGACAACAGAGTGGCTTTTAGAAAGAGTACAGAATTTTTGCTGGGAAAAAGAAAAGATGTTGCCCTTTATCAAGAACTTAATTCGGCACTTGCTTGTGATCCCAACATGATCATGGAAGAGAATACTTAATCCTGAGAAAGACTTAAGGTAGTTACTATCCATTCACCAAGTCATTTATCAGAAGAACCTCAGAACGGCATTTGTGGAACCATCTGATTTTTTTCCAGTACCGCATCCTGATCACTCTGTCAGCATAGGTTATCTGAGCGAGTATCAAATAGAATAAGGTCTGATTACTGTGGGCTTCGTCAAATCATTTAATTTCCTTATGCTTTAATTTCCTTATCTGAAAATGAAAAAGTGATTTCTATTATCCTGCTAGCACAAACATAAGTAAATTATGTTGAGTAAGTTTTGCTCTTGGATGTCAGCAAATATAATGATTTTACTTTTCCGTGTTCTTGATTCTGAGCTGCCCTTTTGTAAAAATTATTTCAGGGAAATTTTTGGCTGAAGATCAGGGGAGACTGCTTTCTTACCAGTGCCCAAAATTATTTTCTTAAGGTATTGAGTGAACAAGTTTAGAACTCCAGCAGTAGATATCACTCAGACATTTTTCAGTGAAATCTTTTATTTTCAACTCAAGTTAACAATAAGCAGTCAGGTATTATTATTACCAATGTTTCTCATCCTTCTTTGCTAATGATTTACTGCTACCCAGGCAGTGGACCAAAAGATGTGTTCATGCCAACCACTTGTACATAACCTGGTTACTGCTTTTATCTCTGGGAGTTGACCTGTATCTTCTCTTTTTTTTTTTGGCCTTGCCACAGCATGCAGGATCTTAGTTCCCCAACCAGGGATCAAACTTTGCCATCTGCTGTGGGACCCTGGACTCTTAACCACTAGACCACCAGGAAAGGACCCTTTGTTTTAACTTGATAATTGACAATAATATTACAAAGTAGCAAGTTGACAAATTCTCAGAATAGGCAAAAAGATAAGGACTTAAGAATAGGTTCTTCCCTCTCCTTGTTACAAGTTATAAAAATTATTTTCTGTGAAAAAAGAGCCAAAACCTTGCAATAGCAGGCCCCACTAACGATAGCTTACCAGGCCATTTTATTCACAGATGAAGGAAACATTGTCATATGGCAGATAGCCAAATAACACCCCCAGCCTGCTGGGCACAATTGTATAAAGGACCTTGACTAATCAGGAGTCCAACTGCTTTTTTCTTTTAATTAGAATCTATTTGCTGGATAAAATTTAGAAAATTAAGAGAATCCTAAAGAAGAAAATTAAAGTCAGTAATCTCGGTACCCAGAAATAATAACCACAGTAGAGTTTTAATGTGTAATTTAACCTAAATCTTTATATATCGCTCTGTCGTGTCCGACTCTGTGACCGCATGGACTGTAGCCTGCCAATCTCCTCTGTCCATGGAATTCTCCAGACCAGAATACTGGAGTAGATAACCATTCCCTTCTCCAGGGTATCTTCCCAACCCAGGGATCAAACCCAGGTCTCCCACATTGCAGGCGAATTCTTTACTAACTGAGCCACCAGGGAAGGCCCTTATACATTGGTATTTTTTATAATTGGGATTATACTAGATAATATTGTTTTATAACCAGCTTTTTTCACTTAATACAGCATCATGAACACATATTTGTGTCCTTTATTAGTAGTCTACAACTTAAGATTTTAAAGGTTGCCTAGTCTCTACATTAAAAAAGTGTTGTCCTCTTTTGTTGGAAATGAGGTTTTTTTAAAAAATAAATATTGCTGTATTGAACATCCTCATATACATATTTTTTAAAAACATCCTTGATCATTTCCTTAGTGTTAATGCTTTAGTACTAGAATGGCTGGTTCAGAAAGTAACCATATATTTAAAACTTTTAGAATGTATTGTCCGATTGCTCTCTAGAAAAGGTGTACCAGTTTTTAGTTCCACCAACAAGAATGACTGTTGTCCTTTATCATCTCATCCGCTGGATTTTTATTGTTAGTGATGGCAGTCTCTGCCAGAATGTACAAAAATGGTATCTTTTGAAATGTTTATTTCTTTGATCACTCATGTTATTTAACATCTTTGCATGTTTGTTGGCCATTAGTATTTGCTACTTATAAATTTGTTTTCTATTGAGATGTTCTTTTTTTTTCCATATATTAATAAGAGCTTTCAAGCTTTAAGACTATTCCTAGTCGAAAACAAAATAGATAAAAAATAAGTGGTGATAGGACACACTGCTGTGTGAGATCACTTTAATGTTGATGTTAAAAACAAACAGGGGAGGGGCGATCAGGATGGGGAACACATGTAAATCCATGGCTGATTCATGTCAATGTATGACAAAAAACCACTACAATATTGTAAAGTAATTAACCTCCAACTAATAAAAATAAATGGAAAAAAAAAAAAAACCACCAAACAAACAGGAACTTCCCTGGTGGCCCAGTGGTTAAGACTCCACAATCCCAGTGCAGGGGGGCAGTGGGTTCAATCCCAGGTCAGGAACCTAAGATCCTGCATGTCACACAGTATTACCAACATTTTTAAAAATGCAAATGAACAGGAGGACATTAAGTCCAACATATTTTATAGTAGTAAAAACTTGTTAGCTTTAGAAAAGCCTGGCAGTGAAGGTGCGTAACTGTGTGTGTGTGTGTGTTAACATTTGTGTTTTTTAAAATGCTGTAACACATCTCCGGAGGTATGTAGGAGAAACTGGTAAGAGTGATTGTTTCTAGGAAGGGAACTGGAGGTTTAAGGTACAGGGGTGGAATGGATGCAACTTTTGTACCTCTTGAATTTTATCATGTGTGTATTTTCTCTTTTTAAAAATATACATCTAAAATTCATGTTCAGCATATGAAATTGTGAGGTTATGATACATTCATATAGTCAGATACTAGTCATCCAGTTAAAATAATGTTCTAATCTATATAAAAATTGATGTGAAAAAAAATTGATGTGGAGAGATGCTTATGATATATTTTTAAGTAGAAAAAAGCAAATTATAAAAATACCATATAAGTCCTCTTTAGAAATATTTATAATGTGCATGTATACATGTACGCAGAAAAGGGTCTTAAAGGATAAACATATTAAAGTATTCATAGTCTGAATAATAGGCCTCTTTTTTCCCCTCTTTTAAAAAGGAAAATCCTTGTTTGTATTAAATATTGGGTTGGTATCCATCATGAGATTTTGTCTTTCTGCCTATTCCGATTTTAGCATAGGTTTTTTTTATCTATTAATAGGCTCTGAATATGCATAAACAGTATTAATCTATGCTGTGGATCTACAGTTTGGGCTATAGATGGTTTGTTTTTGAATCAAAGACTTGATTAACAAGCACTGTAAATTGTCTTAAGTACTGAACAGTTTTCAGCAACATGGAAGAGGTGATACTAGTGATTTTGAACCTTCTTATGATATTAAGTGAATTCTTGAGCCCCAAATCTGTGTATTCTTCATTCAAAAAAAAAAACATTCTTTGAGGGAGCACAGTCCCATGATTTATTGAAGAAAAGATGATGGAATACCTTACTGTGGGTCCATTCTGAGAGAACTATACCTGTGGAGTTAATTATTATAAATAATTTAGCAAAGATTGGAGGTCTAGGCTCAAATTTAAGTATTACTATGACTTTCTAAATTAAGTGTAGAACATGTAATTGATACTCCCTTTGTTGATTCTCAGCATGGCCTTTGCGGTATTTACAGAAGTAGGCTTCATGATCAAGCATATATTGTAGTCAGCAGTATTAATAAGTTGATGTTATTGACTGAGCTTATGGGCTAAGTGCTCCTTAATGCCATTCAGTTATTTGAATGCTCTAGTGCTTAATTTTAGGGAGAGAACTTTTGATTTGATTAAATGTAATTAACCTCAAAAATGTTCTATTGACCATTTAACTTAAATGAAAATATGCTTCATGGTTTGAGAACCTAGTAGTATAAATTAACAATTTGACTAAAAGTTGAATTTTTGTGTAAATGTATCATAATATAAAAACTGAATTTTAAAAATCTGGTTTTTTAAAATACACCCTTTTGTTGAGGGCAAGTAGATTTTTAAAACTCAGCTTTTTAATACTATGTTATATTTATGTAGATACCTCTTTTTAGATACTACAATTTTGTAAATCAAAATGCTATTTCTAAACAGGGAACTAACTTAATACTTTAAGATCATTATAAGAGGGATTGACCTCCACTGGGTCAGGGAGAATGTTGCTAGTTTGATGAGATCTCTATGCTGGATCTTCTATAGGGGCAAGAAACAACTGATGAAAAAAATCTTACAATATTTCTACACATAATGAGCAAAGAGAGAATCTTAAGACAAATTTTAAATTATGGTGTTTTGGGTTAGCACACATAAGATTTTTATTGTATTACTATGAAAAATTTTATGAATCTTATATTTTTAAAATGTGATTTGAGTTGTACTGTTTACATAATATGCATATATTTCCTATTTTGGTCACATTTCCTGGTCACAGTGGCATATTAACAATTTTTACTACTCGCAGTGATTTCAAGAGTCCATTGGAGGTGGTGGGTAGAATGTGTAATAGTACCAGCTGTGACCAAATAGAGGTGGTTCAACATTCATTCTTTTGCCCAACATTGATTAAGCACTACTGTGTCACTCATTGCTTTAGGAATTGGGAATACAAATGTGATAGGGCAGAGCCCTTGCCGTAAAGGACCTTCATTCTAACAATATAGTTACACTTATAAACATACACTGGAGAAGGCAATGGCACCCCACTCCAGTACTCTTGCCTGGAAAATCCCATGGACAGAGGAGCCTGGTAGGCTGCAGTCCATGGGGTCGCTAAGAGTCGGGCATGACTGAGCGACTTCACTTTCACGCATTGGAGAAGGAAATGGCAGCCCACTCCAGTGTTCTTGCCTGGAGAATCCCAGGGACAGAGGAGCCTAGTGGGCTGCCATCTGTGGGGTCGCACAGAGTTGGACACGACTGAAGTGACTTAGCAGCAGCAGCATAAACATACACATATGCAGTCATTATTCAGTCTTGTTCTAGTACAACTTGGGTCTTCAGCAAATTATTTAGAGGATATGCTGAGGGCACAAAGAGTAGTCATTCCCTACTAGGGTTTTCAGTGGATGAATCAGCAAAGGTGTCATAGATGAAATTCTAAAAACATATGTCTTCTGAGTTTTAAACAGGTGTGTGTGTGTGCGTGCGTGCGTGCATGCTCAGTTGTGTCTGACTGTGTCACCCTATGGACTGTAGCTCACCAGGCTTCTCTGTCCATGGAGTTCTCCAGGCAAGAATACTAGAATGGATTGCCATGCCCTCCTCCAGGAGATCTCCCTGATGCAGGATCAAACCCGCATCTTTACATGTCTCCTGCATTGGCAGGCGGGTTCTTTACCACTGTGCCACCTGGGAGACCTTTAAACAGATGCCCTTATTCAATTACATAATGTGTTTCAGTTGGCATGGTAGTACTGCAGTGGGAGCTAATAGGGTTATATTGCTTGCTTACAGTTTTTCATGTTTATAACATCATTGTTTTAGTTTCTTTGGGCTGCCATAATAATGTACCACAAACTGAGTGACTTAAAACAGCAGAAATTTAGGGACTTCCCTGGTGGTCCAGTGGTTAAGACTCCGAGCTTCCACTGTAGGGGGAACTAAGTCCTTGTTTGAGGAACTAAGATCCTACATGCTATGTGACCAGAAAGAAAGAAGGAAATTTATTTTTGCACAGTTCTGGTAACTAGAAGTCTGAAATCAAGGTGTTGGCAGGGCCATGCTGTCCCTGAAGCTCTGGGGAGAACCTATTCCATGCCTTTCTCTTAGCTTCTGGTATTGCTGTCGACCCTTGATGTTTTCCTTGGCTTGTCAGTACATTAAGACTCCAGTCTCTGCCTCTGTCTTCACATGGCCATCTTCCTTGTGTTTCTTCTCCGTTTTCAACAAGAATATCAGTCATATTGGATGACGGCACCCTAATGACCTCATCTTAACTTGATTGTTTCTGCATGGACCCTATATCCAAATAAGGTCACATTCCTAACCAGTGGCTTAGGGCTTCAAAATATCTTTGAGGGGGCACAATTCAACCCATAATAACCACTTAATTCCTTTTTACTGTGCCACATCAATATAGTTACTTAAGAAATGCTTTTTTTATGATGAGGTTAACAAGGCCCTTGGTTGCAGGGATAATATTAAGTATTTTTAGTTCATTAAATGAGCCTATAGTGATTGATGAATTTCTCCCAGAGACCAGAAGGGTGAAACACAGGCAGGCTGTAGAGATCTCTGAGCTCAATAAAAAAAAGATGAAAGTTTTTGCTGCTTATTTGTTAAGGAACAGCAAACAAACAGTGATTTGTTATTCAGGTGCTCCTTTGACTTTAAAAGATTTAATACGTATTTGTAATAGTTAATTTTCAGTCATCAGAGATAGTTCCCTAGTATATTATCTTAAATAATTAAATTTATGTAAATCTTCAAAGCTACTTTCTTCATTGTCTTGTACACACATGAAACTGCTTGTTAATTTTTTTCTAAGGTGCTGTGGTAACTGAAACTCATCATATTATGGAATAGATTTTTTAAATTACTTTTGCCATAGTAATTGCCTACCAAATAGAATTCAGTTTAAGAAATTACTGTTAATCTTCATTTCAAGTAAGACAGATTTTTATTAGTAAGCTTAATACTTAAATACATTTTGGAGTAGTGTTCTGGTATTTATTTTTTGTTTGTTTTTTTCATTTATTTTTATTAGTTGGAGTGTTCTGGTATTTAATATCACAAAAGTATTTCCCTGCATGGGATTTTTTTCAATTAATCAAAAATTTATTTCATTTTTTTTACCATTTAGAGAAGCTATCTTTCAAAAGGGAATCATTTGATTCTTCATTGTTTTAATAGCACACAACTGTCATAAACATGTCCATACTAGCCTTATTTTGAGATGAATTGTTAAATAGCTTTGGGGGGAATTATTCATAGACCACAGGGAACTTTGTAATATTCTTAATTTCTATGTGCCTGCATTATTACAGTGCTTACGCACACTGTACAATGATAAATACCAAAGAAATCAGGCAAAGAATGAAAATGGGCAGCCTCACCCTGACTTGTCATAAGTGGATGTGGGGGAAATAAATAGCCCAATAAAAATAATATAGGTAGACTTTACTTGTCAATGGTAAATACCACAGCTTTCTCTTAAAGTGTAGGCAATGTTCCTAGAATAATCCCACTGAAGAAAATCCAAAATCTTTACATAAAAAAGTGCACAAGTTTGTCCTATGTGTAAAAGTCTTTAAGTGCATTTTATATCCAAAACAATTTGCACTACTTGAATACAGATCTTCCTCAACTTATAATGAGGTTGCATCCCAATAAAACCATCCTAAGTTGAAAGTATCATAAGCCAAAGATGTATTTTATACATCTAACTTACCAAATGTCATAGCTTAGCCTGTCCTACCTTAAATGTGCTCAGAACACTTACATTAGCCTACAGTTGGGGAAAATAATCTAACACAAAGCCTATTTTATAATAAAGTGTGGAATGTCTCATGTAATTTATTGAATACTGTACTGAAAGTGAAAAATGGAATGTTTGTATGGGTAGAATTATGAGTCTATCAGTTGACCTTCGTGATTGCCTGAACTGACTGGGAGCTGCAAGTTGCCCTGCTGCCCAGTATCACTAGAGAGTATCAGACTGCACTAGCGCAGGAAAAGATCTGAATGTGTATCACTTTCACACCATTATAAAGTGGAAGAATCATGTCAAACCATTGTAAGTGGGGGCCATTTGTACCTTAAAAAAGTTCAGAAGCCTACCAACATATATATAGTAGCACACACCCAAAACAAAAGGAATGCTTTTCCAGTGAGATTGGGAATGAGGATAAGAATTAAAAAAGAGCATCTCCTGTATTACCGGAGTCAATAAAATTAGCTGATTATATAATCTATAGGATAGACAAGCATCAATGTGAAAAACTCACAGAATTTCATAATTCAGGAACATAGCTTCAGTGCTTCATAATGTAGAAAGAAGCTCCTAAGAATAGCCAATTGGTTTGATTTCTTAGAAGTCAGAAAAAATGCATTTCAGAAAAGGATTTGTAACAGATAACAGCAAACTAACACAATATTGTAAAGCAATTATCCTCCAATTAAAAATATAATAAAATTAGCACAAGAACAACATTAAGAAATAAAAATACTGGGGGGATTCTGCAGTGGTCCAGTGATTAGGACTCTGCGCTCTCACTGCCCAGGGCCCAAATTCAATCCCTGGTCAGGGAACTATGATTCCCTAAGCCTGGGGAATGGCCACACCTCCTCCCCCCCAAATACTGGGTACACAGGAACTGAGGTCCTCAGAGTACCAAAAATATCTAAAGAGAATCAGACTTCACATTAGAATTTAAAGAATGTAGTTACAGGAAAAACTAACTGGAATCTTTGTAATAGGTTAAATATTTAACTCTTTCGAACAGAAGTAGTCCTCTCACATAGTTCTAAAAATGTACTGTAGCATCTAGTTTTCTATATCAAAAGCACATAATTTCATTAGCTGAGCTCCTGTTGTTTTAGACTTAAAATCACCTCTGATCCACCAAAGTTTGTACTAACAGTTACCAAACTAATTAACATTTAAACAGCTTTATTGAGATGCAATTCACATACTATAATATTAATTTTGAAGTGTACAGTTCAGTGATTTTAATGATCAGAGTTGTACAACCACCATTGCAGTCTCAGTTCAGTCACTCAGTGCAACCCCATGCACGCCAGGCCTCCCTGTCCATCAACAACTCCCGGAGCTTGCTTAAACTCATGTCCATCGAGTCGGTGATGCCATCCAACCATCTCATCCTCTGTCATCCCCTTCTTCTCCTGCCTTCAATCTTTCCCAGCATCAGGGTCGTTTCCAATGAGTCAGTTCTTTGCATCAGGTGGCCAAAGTATTGGAGCTTCAACATCAGTCCTTCCAATGAATATTCAAGACTGATTTCCTTAGTATTGACTGGTTGGATCTCCTTGCAGTCCAAGAGACTCTCAAGAGTGTTCTCCAACACCACAGTTCAGAAGCATCAATTCTTTGGCACTCAGCTTTCTTTACAGTCCAACTCTCACATCCATACATGACTACTTGAAAAACCATAGCTTTGACTAGATGGACCTTTGTTAGCAAAGTAATGTCCCTGCTTTTTAATGTGCTGTCTAGATTGGTCATAACTTTCCTTCCAAGAAGCAAGCGTCTTTTAATTTCATGGCTGCAGTCACCAACTGCAGTGATTTTGGAGCCCCCCCACCCAAAAAATTAGTCTAATTTAGAATATTTTAATTACTCCACAAAGAAACCCGGTAACCATTTGCATATTTCTGATTCTCCTCCTCACCCAGCTGTAAGCAACCACTAATCTATTTTCTTGTTCTATTTATTTTAAGAAATTTTAAACCTACATTATTGTTCTCATGCCTTTTCCAGGTCATTGGCTCAGAGGTCTAAACGTTCTTAAATTAGCCAAATTTACAAGTCAGACATCCTCACTCAGAAAACATTCAGCATTCAAATGATGGTTTCGTGATGTTCCATCTTATAAGTTTTTGATCTGGAACATGTGTTTCAAATTCTGTCCGCACCACTTTCTAGGAGTGCTAAACTCATTTAATTAGAAGGAATAAAACCATTCTGTCCAAACTCAAAACTGAGTTTGTTCTATTTGGGTTAACCATTTCCAGGCTTTCAATAATAAGAACAGCTTTAGGAATCTAGCATGGTACACCACTATCTTCAATAATAATGTCTTCATCGTTTGGCTCAGTATTTTGGCTCAATCTGCTGTGGATAGCCAAGAAAGCTATTACAAGTAAATTGGCCAGAGCTGCCAGAAGTCCTACTGTTCCTAACATTGTTCTCCTGTTTACTTGTCTTGCTATCATGATGAAGTTGTGACTGTTTGTAGTCATCCTGTTATTTGATCAAAACTCTTCGCTGGGGAATTCCCTTGCAGTCCAGTGGTTAGGACTCCATGCTGCCACTGCAGGGGGCATTGGTTCGATCCCTGGTCAGGGAACTAAGGTCCCATGTACCATGCAGCCAAAAAGAAAAACCTGAATCATTGTGCTGTACATCTGAAACTAACACGACATTGTAAATCAACTATACTTCAATAAAATTAAAAAAATAAAGCTCTTCTCTGAAGCTTCTATACCACTAACCTAAAATGTCATTAGCAGGTGATAGTCCTGTGCTGTGAGCCAGACCTCCTGGAACAAGCCAGGGTATAACGATCCATGGGACCCACTCTAAGCCATATAGTGTCTCCTTTAAGCTCAAACCATCCCAGCTATAGAGCACCAGAGAATGGTCAGTGTTGTGTTTATAAAGATGAACTAGTCCTATGATGTGTTTCTGGGGGAATATCCACATCTGTAATGGAAGATACATCTTAAGTCTTGGTGCATACCAATGACTAGATCTGGCTTTTTTCTTTGGTTGATGGAACATACGTTAAAACATTTTCCTTCTTCATTAGCATGTCAGTACCAAAGGTACTGTTTGCTTCTTTCTGTTTTTCTGTATAAAAATCCTAAGCAGCAGGTTGGTTGTTGAAATCGCTTTGTGATAATTATCATCTTTATATATAGATGGTAAGTCTCCCTGGTATAGGCTAATAAAATGTCATCATTAGGTATCTTAAGAACATGTTGCAGTAATCCATGAAACTCCACAAAATGTCCAAGTTTTGCTCTTTGTGTTGAAAACGGACAAAATTTGGTGCCAGCCTGCTCTTCTCCAGGCTGCCTGGGCGGCTGCGGTCAGGCTGAGTGCAGGAGCTCCAGCCCAGGAGTCCGCCACTCCCCAGAGGCACCTGCAGAGGAGGCTTGGGTCTCAGTGCTGGGCTCCGCAGGGCGGCTGGGGCCGCCTGTCCCTGTGGTGGCTGGAGGCACAACTCCGTCCTCCCTCCCTCTGCTTTGGTGCGTGCAGAGCCCTGGCGGAGGGCGATGAGGGGGCAACCAACCCATCTGCCTCTTTTCTCTCAGCTGCGTCCCCCACAACCAGGCCTGTGGTGCCAACCAGAGAGAAGTTAGGCGAAAATATTATCGGATACATTTTGGAGAAAAAGATCACCTTAAAATATTTTATGCATATATTAAAAATTACCTCCAGGTGTTGTTCATGAGTATGTATTTTTGCACAGCTGCAGTCTGATATACATCCTACTTTATATCCTTTACCTGTGTAAAATAACCTTTATTCTGTATATTTGACAACTTTAATAATAAAAACCTGAGGGAAATAGAAACTCTTGTATTGTGTGCAGATAACCAGGTAGGTAGGTTTTCTGTTTTTCCCTCCCCTCCAACTCCCCATAGTCCCACATTATTGCTAGAGTAGCAGTCAATCTCCTCTCTTTGGCACATGCCTATGGCTATCTTTACCCAGTTGACTAGGCTAAATATATATATGTATGTGTGAGTATAAATATGCATACATATAATATACATGTTTGTATACATATGTGTGCACACATGTATATGCATGGGTATATGTATATTTTATGTATGTACAGGTATATGTATGTGTATTTTGTGTATGTATATGTATAGGTGTATGTATATTTTAAACACATCTCACCATGTTGAAATCTTCCATACCCCTTGTATAAACATATACCACTGCCTGCTGATTCTTTTTATGCTAATGTTGGCTTTCAGAGTGCCATTTTTCTTAACCACTGTTCCTGCAAGGTTCCTGACTGCCTAGCCCCTTTATGTCAAAGCTTTCTCGGACATCTTTCTCTCTGTGTAAGAGAGAAAGTAAGAGTGCCTTCTTACTTTCTGCTTACCCAGTTCGGAGTCAAATTTTGCTTTCACAAAGAAGCCTTAAATTATCTCAGCATACTTTATTGCACTCAGCCCTTTTCACATCCAAAACCTTCTCATTCATACCTCACTTTCTCTCTCTTCACAATTCCTCTGCTCCACATATACTTATTTTCTAAATATCATCTTTCCCACCTTCATTTCACTTAAATCCAGTTTTTAAAAATCATCTCTCTTCCCTTTCTTTTGGTACTTTTTTCCAATCTCAAGGTTTCTGTCTTTTGTCAGTTTTTCTCCTTTTTAACTCTTAACCTTTCTGGTAGTGGTTTTCTCACTCTTCTACAAAAGCCCCCACTCTGATAATGTATATGCAGTGTTCAGTTGAGTGGCTCTGAATAAATACCTGCTTTTCAAACAAGAGAAATCTAAACTATTAGCATGGAAATAACCCCTGGGAAGATAAGGTCTCCACTTAAAAGCTTCAAATAGAAATTCTCCTGCTGGTGTTGAATGATGGAGCTTTATCTAATAGTATCTGAAATAGAATGACTACTTGAACCACACAAAATATTCACCATTATGAAATGAAAATAGATCATTGGTTTTACATTTCTGTCTGTTTTGACTGACCTGAGAAACAAAACTTACCACCTCAGAGAAGATAACTTTCGTATGTCTGAGATTGTATTCAGCATTAATTCTTCAGGATAATTATAGACTTAGAAATGCTTAATCCTGTCTCCTGGTCCATGCCAAAGTCCCTTCCAGTGATGAGAGGAACTCAAAATCTACAAGGCAACCCAATCCATTTTATACTGATATTGATTGTTGTAACTATTCATCCATCCCTGTACTGGGTTAAAATGTATTGACTGTAATACATATTAGCTAACTCTAATTTTGCCCTCAAGGTAAATAGAATTTGGATCCCTTTTCTACATGACAGCCTTTTAGATCTCTCAAGGTAGTTATTCTGTCCTCTCCACCGCTTTCCCTACAATTTTCTTTTCCCTTGGAGATAAATACTTGACTCTTTCAACTATTTCTCATAGGATACCACTTTCATCATCTTGATTGCTCTCTATGGATGTTGTATTTTGTTAATGTCCCTTCTAAAATGTTCAGAACTAAAAATAATACTCAGTATGTAGCTGAATTGAATCTGAATGTTGCACATCTGGACATGAATGCAGACTGAAGTTGTTTCAAGTGTTTTAGCTGCCATGTAATGTTGGCTCATGATGAATTTGTAATTAACTAAAATCCCAAGATTTTAATCTGGAGATTTCCCTTCGTATGACTTCTTTCCAAACCAGGATTCCATCTTCCTTTAGGTGTACAACAGATTTTTAAAGTCAGAATGTAAGGCTTTACACATATCCCAATTTTATCTCATTAGCCTGTCAGCTTCCCTTGGTTTATTTGAATTTTGATTTTTATTGTCAAGCTTATGCTGATTTAAGAGTCTTAAAGCTATCTGGGAAACAGTCAAAAGTCGTGGAGACTATCTTCCAAAAATTGTTGTATGCACATATATCTCAGCTCTTGAGGTGTATATGAATTAATATAATATCTTCCAGACCCAGGGATCAAACCCAGGTCTCCTGCATTGCAAACAGATTCTTTACCGTCTGAGCTACCAGGGAAGCCCTGTATGAATTAGTGCCAGTGTAAATTAAGTCCAGGAGGACTGAAGTCCACTGCCAGCCTGCAAGACAGAAGCCTTGTGTTGAACATTAACTCCAAGAGAGATGAAGTTCAAAACATACTGTGCCAACATAATGCCAAAAGAGCTGTTAGTTCTTCCCAAGAAATCAGTTACTATATATATATATAAAGTAGAAACAGTCATTGTGACCATTCCTTTATTTTGCCTTTGACAGGCATATACAGGGCACTGTATCATGAATAAAGTGAGATTCTGAAGAACCAGGTTTGCCTGGGGCAACTCTGATCTGTACCTCTTGTCCCAATGTAATTACTAGTAACATCATTCACTTTTAAAAGAGTTCAGGTTTAGAGGATAAATTATTTTGGCCACTCTTCTCATAACCCAACCAGTTCATTTTAGTATTTTATCTTGGTTAAATATTACAGAGCTGTAATTTGGCAGCTCTAATGAGGCTGCAGTCGTATTTCTTTTCCATTTGAACAGATTGTTCCTTGTCCGTGGGCAATTTTTTTTTCTTTTTTTTTTAACACGTATTCCCCATCCCGATCCCCCCTCCCACCTCCCTCTCCACCCGATTCTTCTGGGTCTTCCCAGTGCACCAGGCCCAAGCACTTGTCTCATGCATCCCACCTGGGCTGGTGATCTGTTTCACCGTCCGTGGGCAATTGATAGCAAAAGTAACTGCAATTAAGCTCTACATGTGTTTAGTATTTTTCGTGAATCACCCTCTAGAGGGCACTGTTACATACATTTGAAATGATCCAGTTCCAACAAAAGTGGACTCTTATTTTACCTGAAAATCATAAACACTTGATGCTCTTAAAGAACACATTGGAACCAATGTTGTGAGTAAAACTTATCTTTTGCAAAGCAGTAGAGAAATATTAAAAATTACTTCATTAACATTCTGAGCATTTTTTTCATTGTAAAAACTGAATTTTGATGCCTTGAATATACAGTGATTCATTATAACAATTATGCATGGACTAAAGAATCTGCATATTTTATGCTTTCATGTTTTTCCTAATTAATGATTTTACATGGTTAATAATTTCAACATATTCTGCATCACATAGTTTCATGTTTATATAAAATAAGCACTATAAAATGAATAGTTCTGATCTACTTGTTTAAATATTACTTTCCTTTAAAAGAGAAAACAAAAATGCTGGTTTTTACTTTATGACCTGAATCATGTGATAATGTATTCATAGAATTCTAGTATTTATAATGTTTCTTAGAGATGGTGTGATTACTTTTAAGTCATTAGTGGATAATTTGTTAGCTCCTAATAATCAAAAGTATATTGCCTGTGTTTCACATTTTAGATTTCCTAATGTAATGTTCTCTTTTTAGAAAAGGTGGACAAGTCCTATTTTCAAGAGAAGATGACTTTTAACAATTTTGAAGGATCTAAAACTTGTGTACCTGCAGACATCAATAACGATGAAGAATTTGTAGAAGAGTTTAATAGGTTAAAAACTTTTGCTAATTTTCCAAGTAGTAGTCCTGTTTCAGCCTCAACGCTAGCACGAGCTGGTTTTCTGTATACTGGGGAAGGAGACACCGTGCGGTGCTTTAGTTGTCATGCAGCAGTAGATAGATGGCAATATGGAGACTCAGCAATTGGAAGACACAGGAAAGTATCCCCAAACTGCAGATTTATCAATGGCTTTTATTTTGAAAACAATGCTGCACAGCCTACATTTTCTGGTGTCCAAAATGGTCAGTACAAAGCTGAAAACTATCTGGGAAACAGAAATCATTTTGTTTTAGAAAGGCCACCTGAGACTCATGCACAGTATCTTTTGAGAACTGGACAGGTTGTAGATTTATCAGACACCGTATACCCAAGGAACCCTGCCATGTGTAGTGAAGAAGCTAGATTAAAGTCATTTCAGAACTGGCCAAACTATGCCCACTTAACCCCAAGAGAGTTAGCTCGTGCTGGACTCTACTACACAGGTATTGACGATCAAGTACAGTGCTTTTGTTGTGGTGGGAAGTTGAAAAATTGGGAACCTTGTGATCGTGCATGGTCAGAACACAGGCGACATTTTCCTAATTGCTTCTTTGTTTTGGGCCGGAATATGAATATGCAAAGTGAATCCGATATCATGAGTTCTGATAGGAATTTCCCAAATTCAACAAATGCTCCAAGAAATCCAGCCATGGCAGATTACGAAGCACGGATCATTACATTTGGGACGTGGATGTACTCAATTAACAAGGAGCAGCTTGCAAGAGCTGGATTTTATGCTTTAGGTAAACTTTATTATAAAACTAGGCTAATAAATAACTTTCCAACTGTCTCAGGGCTCCTAAAAAGTAAATAGGTGCCATTTGCCCCCCAAACTGGTAATATTTAGGTGTAAGCTGGCATGGTTAATTTATGTTAGTATTCTGTGAACTCTTATGTTGAATCTGTAATATACCACAGGAATTTATGTGGAAAAGACTACCATATTATGAGTAATATGTATCTTTGTGTAACTGTCTTTTGGAGAAGAATGACATGCAAAAGATGATAGATATCGCTGCTAGAAGAATAGGTCTGATAGTAATACTGACTATAATTTATTGCACAGCTGTATGTGCTCAGTAGATGTATTACATGCATTTTCTCTGTGCCTCACAACAGCCCTGTAAGAAGAGTTAACATTAGAGAGTTTACCTTGGCTGATGTTAAAAGTGATACCTGCCTTTTGTACATAGACTATATACTTGAAAGCAGCCCTATATATTTGAAAGATGTCTTATTGCTTAAAATGAGCACTTTTCAAATGGACTGCTGTAGACATGTCAGTTGGAGAAGGAAATGGCAACCCACTCCAGTATTCTTGCCTGGAAAATCCCAGGCTTTTTACAGAAGAGCCTGGTGGGCTACAGTTCATGGGGTCTCAAAGAGTCAGACATGACTGAGTCAGCACAGACATGTAAGTAGGGAAGGAAGGGCCATCAGTGTGATGGCTTCCAGGAATATTCAGAAAAATTATACCATTATGTATCTAACCCATTTACTTTAAAATTGAATAATGCCCCAAACCAAAATATGGAGTATTTCTATATTTTATTTACTTAGTATCATATGACAGTCTTGAAAGTTTATTGTCATATAGCTATAACCTTAGAGAAATTTATCCTGTAATTTCATTATATTCAACTTTATTGTTAAAGTTCTATAGTTTGAAAAAGTAAGTGTAGTATTGATGACCCCAAATGACATGTTGTTAATAAAGTAATTACAAAGTTTTTACATAAAAATTGGGGAATTTTTATCTCCTGTAAGTGTTAGTCGCTCAGTCATGCCCCACTCTTTGTGACCCTATGGACTGCAGCCCACCAGGCTCCTCTGTCCATGAGATTTTCCAGGCAAGGATCCTGGAGTGGGTTGCCATTTCCTTCTCCAGGGGATCTTCCCAACCCAGGGCTCAAACCCGGGTCTCCTGCACTGCAGGCGGATACTTTACCAACTGAGCTACAAGGGAAGCCTCCTGTAAAATACCTCAAATTGAATCAGTAAATTTAGTGTGTGTTTCCTCCTCAAATGATCTTATCTATTACTTAGGTGTGAATTCAGATGTCTGCTTTTAAGGTGTGAGCTTTTCATGTAATTTAGAAATGCTTAATTTGATAGTATTTAAAAGGCTATTCTTGTGTGAGGTTGTAATTGCACAAATACATGTGTTTTTACTTGTGTGTTTCTTAGGTGAAGGTGATAAAGTAAAGTGTTTTCACTGTGGAGGAGGGCTAACTGATTGGAAACCCACTGAAGACCCTTGGGAACAACATGCTAAGTGGTTTCCAGGGTAAGATATTTAAATGTTCATTACGTGACAGGCAGATTGGCCAGTGCATGTGCAGCGGGAAGACTTGAATAACTTTTCACCTCAACTATTTTTACCTTCACCAATGGCTTGAAATTCACACCATGTTTATAAAAACGGGGTCAACTACTTTATATACATTAAAAAAAACACCTAAGCCTTTTCCAGTGACCAAAACATTCATCATTTATATATCATACCTGTGACATTCAGATGATGCTGAATTAGGAATATATGCTTTTATTGTTGTTGGAAGTAGGCTCTTTAATGATGGGCGTGAGAGCCCATGTTATCAAGGAGATTCCTTAAGAACCCATCACACCCCCTAGCAAATATTACTGAATCTCACTGATTCTAAGACATACAGTTGTTCACATTTTCAGCTCTGAAGTCAGGACACATCTGGTGGTGGGTCATAATTTAATTGGCAGTGGTGATACACAGTATAGTAGTATACATGTATGCATATTACACATAGTATAATCATGCTGCTTACGGTCAGTGGCATCTTAGAATGATGGCATATTCTAAGTGTCTCTCTGCCATCTTGCCTCTTTAAGGCACACAGATGTGTAGTGTACAGTGATGTGAATTTTTGGCCTACAAAATAGTACAACTTAAAACTTCAGAATGATTTGGAAGTAAGTCTTAACCTTAAACACTCTTGAAAGGCTGAAAGCCTAAAAGATTCCTTTAAAATGTATAATTGGTTAATCTCTAAATTAAACTCGTTAAGATGAACTATTTAAGACTTGTTTTTAAATGTCAGGGTGCTAGTTTAATAACTTGTTTAAAAGCTGAACGTTCTCAAGTTGATATTTTTGCTCTACTAATATTAGCAAGGAGATCCAACCAGTCCATCCTAAAGGAGATCAGTCCTGGGTGTTCATTGGAAGGACTGATGGTGAAGCTGAAACTCCAATACTTTGGCCACCTCATGCGAAGAGTTGACTCATTGGAAAAGACCCTGATGCTGGGAGGGATTGGGGGCAGGAGGAGAAGGGGATGACAGAGGATGAGATGGCTGGATGGCATCACCCACTCAATGGACATGAGTTTGAGTAAACTCCGGGAGTTGGTGATGGACAGGGAGGCCTGGCGTGCTGCGATTCATGAGGTCGCAAAGAGTCACGACTGAGTGACTGAACTGAACTGAACATTAGCATATTAAGATAACAAAGGGAACATTTTTTAACATTAAAATGATAGTTGGATAGTGAATTGAGTAGCATTTTATTTTGTGGATCTTTAGAAATATTAAAAAGCAAGTTAATAGAATTAAGATGATTAAGATTCTATCTTTACTTATACTTTACTAATTGATGAGCTACTAAAGTTTAACCTTCTTTTATTTGTTTAGCTGTAAATATCTGTTAGAAGAGAAGGGACAAGAATATGTAAACAATATTCATTTAACCCATTCAATTGAGGAGTCTCTGGTAAGTCACATATTGTAGAATACACATTTTCAAATATTATGTAATTTATTTTGCGCATTTCTTGGTGTAAAATTCACAGTATAGTATTTTAAATTAATAATGTATGATGAGCCTAAATGGGAGATCTTGAAGAGTGCTTGTTTTTCTCAAGCTGAAGCAAATTTGTGAAAAGGAGATCAGGATGAACCGAATTAAGTATCACTGTAGGCGAAAACGGACTTGAAGAACTAAAACACTTAAATCCCTCAGCCTTCTGAAATTAGACTTGTATAATGTGTTTTGTACTGATAGTTTTTAACTTTTCACAGACAGTATTTAAAATCTCAAAAACATACCTAAATTGATAGTGTGGCCTGGGGTGGTTAAGGCATCAGTACTTTGTGGAAAGAGCCCTGGACTAGAATGGGACACAAGAGTTGCCATTATGGCCCTGCCATGAACTGTTTAATCTCCCTGAGCCTCAGCTTCTTGTCTGTAAAGTGAGTGGACTGGAATCTTTTAACTTCCAGCTTCATCAGGCTATGCCTCTTGTGAATATTCATATGTTGAATTGGAATAAAGCTAATTTATAAATTCATGATAAACATAATTTTTCAAATTGAGGTAATTGCCTTCTACCAAAAAGAATTCTAACTTATAATTCTTATTTGTATTTTAGGCGGGAACTGCTGAAAATGCACCATTGTTAACTAAAAGAATTGGTAAATATACTTTTTAAAATATTTTAATTTCATTGCCAATTTATTACAGTTATTATTTATAAGGTAGAAAGGTAAGCCGATTTTTTCCAGGTATTTTTTTTGAGATAAGATTGCTATAAACTTAAGAATTAATGAAGTGCCTATACATTTCAGTTCAGTCGCTCAGTCAATCTGACTCTTTGCGACCTCATGAAGCACAGCACGCCAGGCCTCCCTGTCCATCACCAACTCCCAGAATCCACCCAAACCCATGTCCATCAAGTCAATGATGCCATCCAACCATCTCATCCTCTGCCGTCCCCTTCTCCTCCTGTCTTCAATCTTTCCCAGCATCAGGGTCTTTTCAAATGAGTCAGCTCTTCCCATCAGGTGGCCAAAGTATTGGAGTTCCACCTTCAACATCAGACCTACCAATAAACAGCCAGGACTGATCTCCTTTAGGATGGACTGGTTAGATCTCCTTGCAGTCCAAGGGACTCTCAACGGTCTTCTCCAACACCACAGTTTAAAAGCATCAGTTCTTTGACACTCAGCTTTCTTTATTGTCCAACTCTCACCACCATACATGACCACTGGAAAAACCATAGCCTTGACTAGATGGACCTTTGTTGGCAAAGTAATGTCTCTGCTTTTCAATATGCTGTCTAGGTTGGTCATAACTTTCCTTCCAAGGAGTAAGCGTCTTTTATTTTATTTTTTTTTCATTTATTTTTATTAGTTGGAGGCTAATTACTTTACAATATTGTAGTGGGTTTTGTCATACACTGACACGAATCAGCCATGGTTTTACATGTATTATAAGCGTCTTTTAATTTCACGACTGCAGTCACCATCTGCAGTGAATTTGGAGCCCAGAAAAATAAAGTCAGCCACTGTTTCCACTGTTTCCCCATCTATCTGCCATGAAGTGATGGGACCGGATGCCATGATCTTAGTTTTCTGAATGTTGAGCTTTAAGCCATTTTTTCACTCTCCGCTCTTTCACCTTCATCAAAAGGCTCTTTAGTTCTTCCTTACTTTCTGCCATAAAGGATGGTGTCCTCTGCATATCTGAGGTTATTGATATTCCTCCTGGCAGTCTTGATTCCAGCTTGGGCTTCCTCCAGCCCAGCATTTCTCATGATGTACTCTGCATATAAGTTAAATAAGCAGGGTGACAATATACAGCCTTGATGTACTCCTTTTCCTATTTGGAACCAGTCTGTTGTTCCATGTCCAGTTCTA
>NC_057419.1:132519494-132586289 GCF_019320065.1 Cervus canadensis | reverse complement strand
GTCTTTGGCTGCAAAGAATATAATCAATCTGATTTCAGTATTGACCATCTGGTGATGTCCATGTGTAGAGTCTTCTCCTGTGTTGTTGAAAGAGGGTGTTTGCTATGACCAGTGCCTTCTCTTGGCAGAACTCTATTAGCCTTTGCCCTGCTTCATTCTGTACTCCAAGGTCAAATTTGCCTGTTATTCCAGGTGTTTCTTGACTTCCCACTTTTGCATTCCAGTCCCCTATAATGAAAAGGACGTCTTTTTTGGATGTTAGTTCTAGAAGGTCTTGTAGGTCTTCATAGAGCTGTTCAACTTCAGCTTTTCGGCATTACTGATCGGGGCACAGACTTGAATTACCGTGACATTGAATGATTTGCCTTGGAAACGAACAGAGATCATTCTGTCGTTTTTGAGATTGCATCCAAGTACTGCATTTTGGACTGTCTTGTTGACTATGATGGCTACTCCATTTCTTCTAAGGGATTCCTGCCCACAGTAGTAGATATAATGGTCATCTGAGTTAAATTCACCCATTCCAGTCCGTCTTAGTTCACTGATTCCTAGAATGTCTACATTCACTCTTCTCATCTCCTGTTTGACCACTTCCAATTTTCCTTGATTCATGGACCTAACATTCCAGGTTCCTATGCAATATTGCTCTTTACAGCATCAAATCTTGCTTCTATCACCAGTCCCATTCACAACCGGTTGGCCTTAGGAAGTATCACTATGAACAAAGCTAGTGGAGGTGATGGAATTCCTGTTGAGCTATTTCAAATCCTAAAAAATGATGCTGTGAAAGTGCTGCACTCAATATGTCAGCAAATTTGGAAAACTCAGCAGTGGCCACAGGACTGGAAAAGATCAGTTTTCATTCTAATCCCAAAGAAAGGCAATGCCAAAGAATGCTCAAACTACTGCACAATTGCACTCATCTCGCATGCTAGTAAAATAATGCTTAAAATTCTCCAAGCCAGGCTTCAGCAATACGTGAACTGTGAACTTCCAGATGTTCAAACTGGTTTTATGTATGGGGAACATTCGTTCAGAGGTTGAACAGATTTTCCAAGTTCGAGAGGAACAACTGTAGGCTGTACATTTTCATTTCTGTTAAAATCCCCCAAAAAAGAGTTAAGTGAATTTTTGTCAACAGAGTTTCTTTGGTTAGCCAAGATCATGAATCCAGTGTCCTGTTGACATGCTATTACCATGATCAGCCCTAACCTACCTGTTCCTTATTGGATGCCTCTTTTTGCCTTCCCCAGCTTCTTCATAAAGGGATGTGGTTTGGTTTGTTTATATCCTATTGCCTTGTTAGAAAGGTAGAGATATTTTTTTAATCACAAAGATTGTTTACTCATCATAGACATCTTTACAAACTAAAAGTGTGCAAAGAAAGATGTTAAACAAGAATGATATTATTATCCAACTTTTCAGAGAGGTTAAGTGACCAGCCCACAGTTGCATTAGTGGTCTTCAGAATCCTACATCACACTACAGACCTCATTCTCAACCTAGTCATCGTGTTTTAAATATAATAGTTTAGTTTTAAAATATGTCTGGTGATTCCCCATTCCCTATACTCATGTTGTTGTTGTTAATTACTAAGTTGTGTCTAACTGTTTTGCGACCCCATGGACTGTAGCCCACCAGTCTCCTCTGTCCATGGGATTTCCCAGGCAAGAGTAGTGGAGTGGGTTGCCATTTCCTTCAGGGGATCTTCCTGACCCAGGGATCAAACCCACATCTCCTGCATTGGCAGGCATGTTCTTTACCACTGAGCCACCAGGGAAGCCCTCCCTATACTTAAAGTATCATCTATTTAGTATCTTAAAGATTAAAAGACAAAAAAAAAAAAAAGATTAGAAGACAAGAGAATACTATATATGTACATATATATGCTTTTGACTGAGACTCTTGCTCTGGTTTAGGATTAGTGTTTTTAGTTGATTTGCATTTCCCTGATATCTAACAATGTGGGGCATTTTTTTCATATGCTTTTGGGCCATTTGTATGTCTTCTTTGGAAAAATGTTCATCTCCTTTGCCTTTTTTTTAGTTGGATTACTTGATTTTTTATTATGGACTTGTAATAGTTCTTTATATATTTTAGTTTTTTATACATATAAGTCCCATGTCAAGTATATGATTTGCAAATATTTTCTCCCATTCCATAGGTTGTCTTTTCACTTTCTTGTTAGTGTCCTTAAGAGTTTTATGCTTTTAGCTCTTAAATTCAGGTCTGTGATCCATTTTGAGTTAATATTTTGTATATGGTATGAGGGAGAGGTTCATCTAACCATCACCCAGATCAAGATACAGAACATCTCTACCACCCTGGAAAGCTCCTTCAGGCTCCTTCACAATTGATATTTACCCTCAAGTTATATCCTGACTTCTATTACCATAGATTAGATTTGAACATCTTAAAAATGTAATCATGCAATATGTACTCCATTGTCTCTGGTTCATCATTATGTTGATGTTTTGCTTATCATGTCTATGTGATTGATCCATGTTGTCTGTGGCAGTACTTCATTCTTCTTCCTTGCTGTTTAGTATTTGAATATACCACAATTTACTTATCCATTCACCTGATAAATGACACTTGAGTTGTTTCCAGTTTGGGGCTGTTATAAATAACACTGCTATGAATATTCTTGTGTATGTCTTTTGTGGGTATATGTACTCATTTTTAATACTGAAGAGTGGATAATTCCTGAAGGCCTAGTGGTTAGGACTTGGCACTTTCACTGCTGGGGGGTAGGGGAGGGAGGAGGGCATGTTCAATCCCTGGTCAGGAAACTAAGATCCCTCAAGCTGCACAGCTTGGAAAAGAAAAAAGGAAAAAAAAAATACCCAAGAGTGAAAGTGATGAGTCAGAGGATAGAAGTCTCTTTTAGCACATCACTACACAATCTGGTAAGATTAGTTTTCGTCAGGCAGACAAAAGATTAAGAACTTTGCCCAGGGAGGAGAGTGAACAAAGACATGAAGTCAAAGCAGAGAGACTGTCTCCTCCTGGAACTAGAAGTAATTCCTTTGATTTACACCTAGGAATTGGAAGGCCAAGAGCTCTACTAAGCTCTTCCCAGGTGGCTCAGTTGGTAAAGAATCCACCTGCCAATGCAGGAGATGCAGGTTGGATCTCTGGGTCAGGAAGGTCCCCTGGAGAAGGGCATGGCAACCCACTCCAGTATTCTTGCCTGGGAAATCCCATAGACAGAGGAGCCTGGCAGGCTGCAGTCCATGGAGTTGCAAAGAGTGGACACGACTTAGCGACTAAACACCACCACCACCACCACAGTCTGTAGTCCTACCTTGAGTGTCCTTAAAGTGAGTTTGTATTAGGTTTCTTGCCTTATCTAGTCCACCCCACTCAACTGCAGAAACTAAGTCTGAGAGATAGGAAACTGATACATTGAAGGTCACAGACTGGAACTTCTTCTATTTGCCATGATTTTTTCAAAATAATTGTGGTGACTTGGTAAAGACGTCCACAGTTTCAGAATTTTTGAAGCACTTAACCCTTTTTGTACCTGTTTTACCTTGTCTTGTACTGTTTATCATAGTCTTTAAAGCACCTAATCTCAATTCCTAATACTACAAATACATACTCATTGTACTTTCAACTATTTTAAGATTCTGAGAGTGATTCTTCAGTGCCTAAATATTTCTAAATCCTGTTCCCAAAGCAGCTTTGGTTTGCTGGTTTGGTTTTGATTTTTTTGCTCGTTGCTTAAATTTTTCTTCTTAATGATACTCTGCTATTGAGTTGTGTTAATGAAAATAATTAAAGTCTGTGATTTTTTTCCTCACCAATTTTCATTTCAGATGATACAATATTCCAAAATCCCATGGTACAAGAAGCTATACGAATGGGATTCAGTTTCAAGGACATTAAGAAAACAATGGAGGGGAAAATTCAGACATCTGGGAGCAACTATAAATCACTTGAGGTTCTGGTTGCAGATCTAGTGAATGCTCAGAAAGACAATACACAAGATGAATCAAGTCAGACTTCATTACAGAAAGGTATGCATGCCTGTGTTGTAAAAGCAAGACACACCTAGTATTTCATTATGGATAGTATCTTATATGACTATGTGGCCCATGTATTTCCCCTTGGATAAATGTTTTTTTAAACTTTTTATTATGAAAGATGTCAAACATACTCAAAAGTGGAGAGAACAGTATAATGAACCCTCAGATACCCATCAGCCAGCTTCAATAATTGTCAACACTTTTTCAATCTTGCTTCCTTTCTTCCCCCAACTTTGTTTTTTGCTGTAGTATTTCAGAGTAAATCCCAGACATCCTGTATACCACTTGCCTATAAATACTTCAATAACTAGGGACTTTTTTTTTTTTTTAACATGACCTTAATACTGTGTGTTAATCTGCTCAGACTGTTATAACAATACCATAGACTGGGTGGCTTAGACAGCAGACATTTGTTTCTCATACTTCTGGAGGCTGGGAAGTCCAAGGTGCAGGCAGATTTGGTTCCTGGTGAAAACTCTCTTCTAGGCTGGCAGATGGCTGCCTTCTCTGTGTCCTCGCTTGGCCAAGAGAGATGGCATTCTGCTTTCTGTTCCTCTTATAAGAACATTGATCCCATCATGGAGTCCCATCATCATGACCCCATGTAAACCAAATCACCTTTCGAAGGCCCTACCTCTAAGCACCATCACATAGAGTGTGAGGGCTTCAACGTGAGTTTTGGAGAGAAAGACATTTAGCCCATAATATACTGTTGTCACACTTAACAGAATTAACAGTAATCCCATAATATCATCTGAAATTCAGTTGATTTTAATTTTCCTCATCATCTTAAAATGTTTTTACATTTGATTTGTTCTGATCAGGATCCAAATAAGATCTACTGATCTATTAATTTTTAAAAGTGTAAGTTTATGCTCTATTTTAGGTAAAGAACAACAAAGGCTAACTTTTATCATTTCGTGTAGATTCTAAGTTTTGTAGTTGAAACTGCTTGGATTTAAGAGTATTTTGCAACTTTCCACATGATATAAATATGTAAAAGGGTCATACTGCTAAATAGAGCTTGAATTAAATGCATTTTAATACTGTGATTCATATACAAAGTGTGTTGAATAATGTAGAAGTATATAATCATTCTCTAGCTTTTCACCACCTCTACCAAAAAATCAGAATTCTCCAAGTGCTAATGAACTTAAAAGTTCACTTATTTTGCTCTTTACATTCAAGACCCTTTTGATCTTTAAGTTATTTCAGATGCTTTTGAAACATTATTCAGATAATCAACTAAGTCATAAAGCAGTATAATATTGATGAGTTTTAAATTACTCTAGTTGGTGTAGAAGATTCAGCAGAAAGTAGACTACTCTTTTCCTTAAAGATACATTTATTTAAAACCTATAATAGCTCCTCTTGTCTTGGCGATGGTGAAACAAATCATTTACTTTGTGATACAAGTGACTGTGTCATTTTCCCCTGCATCTTCACCACATCTCAAACTTAATTTAAGTTTGACAGTAAGGTGTTAGTTTTTATACCTGAAGGTGTTTACAGCAGAAAGACTTAGTGGGTTGCAGTAGGAAGAGAACAAAGGACAGGGTGCATCGGGGGATGTCTCTATTCAACGGGAGTTTGTGGGAGGTTCTCATCATTACTGAGATTACAAGCCGGGGTCGTGTGGGAAAGAGGGCCTAAGTTAATGCCAGTTCTTAAGGGCACGCGTTAGAATTCATCAGTTGACGTCTCCTTAGTCTCACAAAATTGAGAGGCAGGTCATTGATACAGGCAAGCTTTTCATGAGGGGGCTGCTGTCTATTTCTCCTCCCAAAAGCTGATGAGGAAAACTGGCACTAAGATCTTTTAATTCTGTACAAAATAGAGGGTGGGCCTAATTGAAGTAAAAGCAGATGAAATTTATTAGAAAAAATATAATGTTATTGTTACTCACTAAGAAATCCTAGATTCAATACTAGCTTTTATACCATTGTCTCTGTAACAGAGAATACCCCAGTCTTCTAAAGTGAAGTTGCTCAGTCGTGTCCGACTCTTTGTGACCCCATGGACTGTAGCCTACCAGGCTCCTCCGTCCATGGAATTTTCCAGGCAAGAGTACTGGAGTGGGTTGTAAAGATAGTACCAAATTAGTATCTTTTCCCCTTTCTTTTTAAAAATGGCATTGTATGATATAAAGCCCTTTACTTCATGTGTGTGGTAAGACACTTATTTTAATCCTTACATATATATGATAGAACGTAATGTAAAAATCAAATAACCCATGCACATTTCTTATCAGTCTGTCTTTCCACATAGATCTGCTCTGATTGGAACATGAATAACATCAGTTTATTCTACAAGTGGTTTATATTAATGTAGTAAAAATATTAGCAGATACCATGAAAAATTATCTAGCTATTGCCTTTATTGCTATGTGCCAGGTACCTCCCAACCTAGAAGAGGGTTTTGTGGCACGTAGAAGGGGAAGGGTGGCTCAGGAAAAGATGTAGAACCCAGTGGTTACTCTTTAGGCTAGAGTGAAGTAAAAAACTCTTAGTCTGGAAAAAAATGCCCAGAGCATCACCATCTCAAGTAAGTGTCTGTATGCACTGTAATATGGAACTGTAAACAATCAGAACCAATCAGAACCAAAGGAACCTTAAAGATCCTATAATAGTTTTCATTACTTCAGAGAAAACTGAGGTGCTGATGAACTGTTACTCAAGATCACACAGATAGTTGGGAATAAAATTCCGGTTTCCTGACTTACGATCCAGTGTTGTTTTTTGTTTTTTTTTTTTAATTGTGGGTAATTCCCTGGTGGTCCTATGGTTAGGACTTGACACTTTTAGTACCAAAGACCCAGGTTCAATCCCTGGTCCAGGAGGTAAGATCCCACAAGTCACGTGGTGTGGCAAAAAAAAAGATAAATGCACATAAAATTTACCCTCTGAGCCATTTTTAAGTGTACAGTTCAGTAGTTTTAAGTACATTCACATTGTTGTGCAGTCAATCTCCAGAGTTCTTTTCATCTACAAAACTGAAACTCTTTATCTATTAAACAGCTTCCATTTTCCCGTTCCCCTGGCAGCCACCATTCTGCTTTCTGTCTCTGTAAATTTGACTACTGTAGGTATCTGATTCAATGTCCTTTTTTATTCATTGTAGCATCACATGCAAAAGTAATGTGTAAATTAATTGTTTTCCTCTTCATAATTTTTTTTTGGATTACAAAGGTACTTTTATAAAACACTTCAAAGGGGTAGTCCCCTCACCCCCAGGACTGGCCTGGGGGAGAGAGACTACCTGAGAGGAGGGAACCCCAAAAGAGACCTGCTGTGGACTCCGGGCAAAAGGAATGCCTGGGTACTGGGGGCTGTGAGCGTGACAGGAGGAAGTGTAGTGGGACAGGCTCCAGGCACACAGGCGAAGTGCGAGAAGATTGGACAAAAAGCCACAAAGTTACCTGGGTTGCTTCTTTTCATTTGCCTTTTTCAGCTTTTGCTGCCTGATCTCCGAGTCCTTCTGCTTGTGGACCACAGCAGAAAGCTTGTCATCTCAGTGTTTTCTCTTAACCAAGTCACTCTGCTTTTCCATATTCCTCTGGCAGGCTGGCTTTCGCTGGTTACCACAGTCTTGGTGATGGCAGAAATATACACTATTCTGACTTTTTTGGTCAGATGCATCCATATAATATAAATCAGTTTATAATGCCATCCCTTTACTTTTGTTTTTTTGCTTTGCCCCGAATGCCTTTTTCCTGTTTGTATACCTAATCTTATTCCCCATTGCACCCCCTATTCCCTAAACCCATTTCTTGAATTTGTCCTTCAAGGCTCAGCTCAAAGGTCACTCTTTGAAGTTTCCCCAAAGACCCATAGCACACTTCGCAGCGTCCTCTTCTCTACTCTCTCTGTTAAAGCATTTGTAACGTTGTTTTGGAACTTTTTCTGTCCCCTCCTATCTGTTAGGCTTCTTGAGGACAGGCAGTTTATCTTTCTTATCTCTATGTTCCATATTTGAGTTTTGAATTATGCCCAGGAGGTTGCCTTTTAAGAAAAAAAGGGATCAAATAATCCTTTTCTCCATGACTAGCCAAGAAAACCTTACTGAAGCAATTCTGGTATCTTTTTCCAGGTTAAAACCTTTCACTGGCTCTGGGGCCCTCGGTGTCAAGTCCAAACCCCTTTACATGGGTTACCAGATCCTTCATGACCAGGCTCCTGCTAACCTTCTCCAGCCTCATGCTATAGTCTCATGCTAGTTCCCCTTTACATTCTCTTCCCAAACCTTACCTGTGCACCTGCAGGCCTCATTCTGTTTCTCTCCTTGGAGCCTGCCTATATCATTTCCTCTGCCCAGAGCCCTCTTCTCCCACTGCTCTTGTCCCCCAAGGTCTAAGGCCTTCTTCCTCTCTTAGTTTACTCCTACTTATCCTTTAGGACCCAATTTAGGTATAATTTTTTTCTGGAAGGCCTTCCCTCTGTGTTTGTGTACATGGATACACAGCCTTCCTACATTCTTCATAACATATTGTAATTACTTTAATCATTACATTGTATTATAATTTCCTGCCTGCTTGTGTTCCTGACTTGTCTATGAATAGATTAGGAGCCCAGGATCCATATATGTGTTAATCTATCTCTAATGCCTAGAACCTAGCTAAGTGTTCCATAAGCATTTGTTGAATAAAATTAAACCACTATTTCCCAAACTTGTTTTCAAAATAGTGTTCCCCAGAATGTTAAGAGATGTCATGAAAAAGGAGCTCTGTAGTTAAATAGGGAATGCATTTTGAATTTCTAAGAGGGCATATATGCTTTATTATACTGCCCTCAACTTGATAGCCATGGTTCAGAAATGCCAGTGTGCTCAACACCAGAAATATTAGATTGAGTGAATGGGGCCCAGGAATCTATTGTTTTTTTTTTTAATGCCCCTAGTCATTCTCATGTGAAGCTAAATTTGGAAACCACTGGTATACAGTGATCACAAAGATTGTTAAAATATGTAATACATTTGGAATCATGCCTAGCACATAGTAGAAGTGCTGTATTACTTTTAACTGCTGCTATTACTGATGTTGTTGTCATAGTTATATATGATTGTGAAACATATTCTTGTGCCACATTTGTTAACATTTCTCAAAACTAAGTTTGACAAAGGCTGAATTAAACAAGAACTTCAGTGCCACCTGTATATTGATAACGCCCAGGTTTCTATCTTTAGCCCTGATTTCTTCTGACCTTAAGACTTAACTCTCCGATCACCTACTGGACATTTTTATATGGATGCCCTGCAAACACTTCAGAAATATCTTAAAAATCCCAAACCTGTACCTCCATTTTTATTTCCTATTGGCACTACCATCCCCTTGTCAGCCATGCTAGAAATCTTTTTTTTTTTTTTCATGCTAGAAATCTTGAAATCAACTTTATTTCCTTTTTCTTCCTCACCCTTCACATCTAATCACTAAATCCTACTTGTCCTATTTCATAAGTGGCCCTCCACTTCCATCTCTCCATTTCTGGAATAAGCCGTGCCCTTTCAATATGCTGCTACTTTTACCTAACCCTTGCTTCTCTGCTTAGCAAATTGCTGTTTTTAAATGTCACTCTTCCATTTCCCCCCTTCCCCACCCAACAGCCACCAACCTGTGAAACCTTCCCCACCTAACCTGAACAGAACTTGTTCTGTTGCCTTGTCCCAGAGCACTTTGTCTGTAACTTTATTACAGCACTTATCACTCTGTACTTTGTGCTTACTTCTGTAGCTTCAGCTCACATCCTTCTCTCCCACTAGCCTGTGAACTGCTTAAGAGTAGATGCCATGTGTGAGTTATCCCATCTCCTGACACTTGACCAGCGTTCAGCACATAGTAGGGGTTCACACTGTTTCAGTGAATTTAACCAACTCAGAAAGTCTAAAATTAACACGTTTTTTTCTCTTTGTACAGACATTAGTACTGAAGAGCAGCTAAGGCTCCTGCAAGAGGAGAAGGTTTGCAAAATCTGTATGGATAGAAATATTGCTGTCGTCTTTATTCCTTGTGGACATCTGGTCACTTGTAAACAGTGTGCTGAAGCACTTGACAAGTGTCCCATGTGCTACACAGTCATTACTTTCAAGCAAAAAATTTTCATGTCATAATCTAACTACAGTAGGCGTCTTATGTTCTTATTACCCTGATTGAATGTGTGATGTGAACCAACTTGAAGAAATCAGCATTGAATTCCATTAGCATTTGCTGCAAAGTAGGAAGAAAATGTAAACTGCGATGTTATAGTTGGCAGTCTAAATTTTGAATTTCTGGATTTTTCAGGATGTTAACTGTATTAGCTGTTCTATTTTTTTCCCACTGTTATTTAATTGAAACCCTAGACTAACCAAGCATCATATTGTAACTGATCACAATGTGTGTTTTATAGTACACTTAGTTTTCTAAATGTAAGTGAATTAATCAATTGAATTTTTCATTCATTTTGGATAGGCTTAACAAATAGAGCATTCTGTATGAATGTGGAGATTAGAGTTAATCTCCCCAATCACATAATTTGTTTTGTGTGAAAAAGGAATGAACTGTTCCACACTGGTGGAAAGATGGAGATGATTTTTAGATGTTTGTGTTTTAGGATTTTGTCTATTTTCTTTTAAATTATATGCATGTACTTGGGTGGATGATTTTTTTTAATGATTTTGCCATTGTTAAAAGGGTATTTAATGATTGAATACCATTTAGCCTACATGTACTGACATAAAAAGACATCAGAGGTATATCAAGTGGCAAAACACTATGTGTAGAATGAGCCAAGTGAAGGTGTGTGTATTTTATATACGTATAGAACAGAAGATTGGAAAGATAGGCACCAAACTGTTAAATGTGGTTTCTCTTGAAAGGGGGTGGGGGGATGGGTCCCAGAGGGGCTTTATAAGGGCCTTTCACTTTCTACTTTTTTCATTTTGTTCTGTTTGAATTTTTTATAAGTATTATTACTTTTGTAATCAAAATTTTTAGAAAGTATTTTACTGATTTAAAGGCTTAGGCATGTTCAAACGCCTGCAAAACTACTTATTGCTCAGCTTTAGTTTTCCTAATCCAAGAAGGCAGGGCAGTTAACCTTTTTGGTGCCAATGTGAAATTTAAATGTTTATATGTTTTTCCTGCTTTGTGGATGAAAAATATTTCTGAGTGGTAGTTTTCTGACAGGTAGACCATGTCTTCTCTTGTTTCAAAATAAATATTCCTGATTTTGTAAAATGAAATATAAAATATGTCTCAGATCTTCCAATTAATTAGTAAGGATTCATCTTTAATCCTTGCTAGTTTAAGCCTGCCTAAGTCACTTTACTAAAAGATCTTTGTTAACCCAGTATTTTAAACATCTGTCAGCTTATGTAGGTAAAAGTAGAAGCATGTTTGTACACTGCTCGTAGTTATAGTAACAGCTTTCCATGTTGAGATTCTCATATCTTGTATCTTAAAGTTTCATGTGAATTTTTACCGTTAGGATGCTTAAGATGTATATAGGATAAAATGTCAAGTCTTCACCTAAGTTTTTTGTTTTCTTGTCTAGTAATAGTAGCAGATACTTCTGGAATGTTCTCCCAAGATCCTTAAAAACTTCTTGGAAACTATAAAATACTGACAAGAAAAGAAGAATAGTTTTTTGACTATTAAAGAGAAAATAAAGCTTGAGTAAGAATCAATATAGGTTAAAAAGATAAAAGTTTAAAAACGCCTCATAGAACACCCAGGCAAAGATCCTCACAACAACCTGTTGTAGAGGTGAGTGAGGCATTTTACTGTAGAGAAAAGTTTGAGAGTAAAACTGTCAGTAGTTATATTTTTTTGTATTTTCTAAGAGAAAGAGTATTGTTATGTTCTCTTAACCTCTGTTAATTACTACTTTGATATTCATTTAAAGCATTACAAATTTAAATGAGAATTTTTAAAGTCAAATAATGACCGTCCTGTTTTTGTTTTACTATGTAAATCCTCAGTTCTTTACTTTTGGACTTCCTTCCACTTAGATTTAGTTATATATTCATTAAAAGTTAAACTTTATATGTATAATCTAAGCTTTAAATTTAAACAAATTACAAGGGGAGAAAAGTGTTAAAGGTTTAAAAATGTGTTTTCCAGGACACGTCAGCTCCAAGTCAGGTAGTTGGTTCAATCTAGTTGTTGTCCAAGGACTGAATTGCTTTAACATAAGGTTTTCCAGTTCTGGGAGCCTCAGTTCTTTAAAACTCTTAAAACTTGTATGTTTAGACTTAAGCAAGACCTTTTTTCTCCCCATGAGCTGTGAAATTTAATGCATGAAGCTGATGTGGCTAACAAGTTTATTTTAAGAATTGTTTAGAAATGCTGTTGCTTCAGCGCTCCAACTTCTAATCAAATTTTTAAAGACTTACCAATGTTTGCCTGTGTTTGCACTATGAAAAGCACTGGATCCTTCCCATCTCTTTGTACAAAGAATGATCACTTGCAAGGTCAAAAATACAGCCAGAAAAAAAAATACAGCCAGATCCAAATCTCAGCCTCCCCCTTCCCCAAATAGTTCTCAGTATCTCCATGTAGACTTCCTTTTCTGTATAAAGTTCACTCTAAGATTTCAAAGGCACCGCCTATTTTACTACATCTTAGTCATGTGAAGTCAAGTTTTATAATAAATAGTTGTCTTTATTCATAATAATCTGGTGTGTTGATCAAAAGCCTTGTCTTAATTTTTGAGAAATGAGTTTAGTGTTTATAAATTCCAGTTTATTAAGTAATGGCTTTGTATTACCTTTCCTCCTAGATTTTCATTTATTTTCCCTTGGGTTAGGGGCTAAGATGGAGTAGGGTGGGTGTAGTGAATGTATGTGATGTGATTTGGCCCTGTGTATTACAATCTTTTGTTGTTTTATCATTTAAATGTTGGTAGTTTTCTTCTTGGTTTTCATTTTAGTGGATAAAATTGGTATTTTGAATGGAGACTACCACCACAGCATTAGTTCCACATATTGTACCCTTTAGACTGAAATCATTGTTTTATTTCCTGATTACCCAGTTGGTTGAATATGGGGGAAAGGGGTGGAGGGATTGGAGAAATAGGATAGGTTGTATATTGTTTCCATTAGAGAAAGAAGAAAATGGGATGGAATATTTGACAGATATGGTTTTTAGCCACATCTGGTTTAGAAAAGAGGAAAAGAGGTAACCATTTCTTCATCTGTGAATTGCAAATAGTACCTGTCTTACAAAATTATAAGGGTTGAAGGAGACCGTATGTGTAAAATACTTGTTATAAATGTTAATTCCCTTCCTGACACTTTTTTACCTTCCATGGATTTGCCTTGACTCTGGAAATTAGGGCTAAAACTTAGATAATAACTCTTTCACTGACTCTTAATTCATCTTTCTCATTGTTTGTCATAGTTAAGATGCAAATTACAGTACACAAGTAGGTCAAATCCTTAAAAATATTTAAATTCCTTTTTTAAAAACTTGAAAAAATATTACCAAATTTAGTTGAGCTTTTCTAATAGAAACAATTGGCTTAGTCCCACTTTTATAATCAGTTTCAGTTTGACTTAGCACAGTGTGCATTTCACTTGCAGCATAACAGAATCATAGGATGTCAGCTAGAAGTGACCTTAGAGAGTATCTAATTCATCCCCCCCTTTTTTTTCTCTTCTCTTCTTTTTTTTGGCATTTATTTATATTAATTGGAGGCTAATTACTTTACAATATTGTAGTGGTTTTTGCCATACAAAGATGAACCATCTGAGGCTCAAAGGTGAAATGATTTGTTCAAAGCTCCATAGCTAATTAGTGATAGCCCAGACTGGGACATATTTTGACGGTGAAAAACTTCAAGCTACCTCTCTAGGGAGGTCTCAAATGTTTATTTTTTCAACTATTCTTTGTTCTATACCATAAAATTCACTACATATTAAATGACACTTTATAACTAATACAGTAGGACAATCTTAAATACATATGGCTTCAAATTGTACAATACTGCATTAATGTTTTGGTGGTAAGATTCTATTTTGAAGTCTAAAGTTTGTAGAAATGCGTATAGATTTTTTTTCATTTACTACATTCTTCTTGTGTATCATTAATTGTGTATCATTGTGTTTGTGTATCATTTAAAATTACTGTGTAAGTATATTTTGTCATTCTGTCTATGCTTAGCAACAAATTTGCACTTTTTATTTGATGTAGCAAAGGCTTTAATGTAATTTTTGTTAGAAGATTTTGCATTACCTTTATACTTTATATCTAACCTGACAGAGTGACTGATTCTTATGTCATTGTAATACTGTTGTGAATAATCACGTGAAATGTGTGAGATAGAGTACTATATTTGTGCATATAATTTTATGGCTGTTTTCATTTAGTAGAAACCTTTCCATCAGTATGGAAAACTAAGAAAATTGCTTTCTACTGTATAATCTGGCAGTCATCATAGATTAAAGCTTATTTTTCTGTGAATAAAAGCTTATCCAATAAAGCACTATTCTTTAAGATGATATCTTATTACTTTGTATTTGTTTCACGTCCTCAAAAAAAAAATAAAATAGCCCTCTTAAAAATATTAATACTAAAATGTAACCTCCCAAATATATCCTATGCCATTATGGGGCCAGACATTAAGGTACACATCAAGTCATGTGATATTAAAAAAAAGACATCTGCTTTCACATTAGTTTATAGAATTCTATAAGTACATGAAAAGTTTATTTTTAGTTTTGTGTAAAAATATGAAACTCCCTCTCCACAAAGATTGGCCTGGTTGACTCAAGAGATACTACAGTCACCTTAACAAGGCTTGAATAAGCAAGAGACCTAAAAAGCCACTACCCCTTTGAGGCAGGCAGCAGAGAAGAATTTTTGTGAGTCTACAGAAGCAGCTGCCCAGAGTTTCAGAAACTGCAAGCAAATCTGGTAGGATAAAAAGCAAGGGAATTAAAAAAAAAAACAAGGGAATTGTAATTATCCTTCAATAAAAAACTAATTAGGAAAAAAGTGAGGGAATAAAGGCTTCTCAAAGGGAGAGGGAAATTTAGAAAAGGGCATTTCAAGTGCTATTTCCCCTACCCCTTCCTACCCACAATGGAGGTTCCTAAATTGAGAGTTGTATTTTAGGCCTAGTCTGTATTATTTAGTTTTACTAAGCTGTGTCTGACTCTTTCTTACAGACTCTATGGACTGTAGCCCACCAGGCTTCTGTCCATGGGATTTCCCAGGCGAGAATACTGCAGTGGGTTGCCATTTCCTTCTCCATGGGATCTTCCCAACCCAGGGATCGAACCCATGTCTCCTGCATTGGCAGGTGGGTTCTTTACCACTGAGCCACCAGGGAAGCCCCATCTGTATAGTGACTGATTATCAAATTCCTGACTGTTACCACTGTTATCTGAGATACCATAAGACTGTTGTAAATGTAGTCCACATTTCTTACATGTCAGCTATACTTTCAATGAATATTGATGAAGATGTGAATTTTCAAAGCTTTCTCTTACAAAAATTTTCAAACTTACATAAAAGTAGAAATGAAAATATAATGAACTTCCTAATCATCATTCAGCTTCAACAAATAATATTTTGCCAGTCTTGTTTCATCTAGGACTCTCCCTCCCTTTATTTTTAAAATTTATTTATTGTTGATATATTTTAAAGTAAATCCTAGACATTATGTTATTTCTCCTATAATTATCTTGTTATATACCTATACAGGATTAGAACACTTTTTAAATTGTGAAGTTTTAACTTTGTGAAGTTTAAATTTGTGAAGTTTTCACAAAAAGTTTAACACTATTACTGCTAAATTTTAATGGACATCTAAACAAGAATTAAGATCAACTTTATTCTCCTGTCTCCCCTATTTGAAGATTAAGGTAAATAAACATGCTCAAAACTGATATAATTTAAAAAATACTTTTAGGGAGTTCCATGGTGGTCCTGTGGTTAAGACTCCGTACTTTCATTATGGCCAGGGTGCAGTCTCTGGTTGGGGAGCTAAGATTCTGCAAGCCATGTAGCATGACCAAACAAAAAGAACTTTTTTTAATGATGTTCTCACTATTTCATTTGTAGTTTGCTTATAGATTATAGAGTAAATGTGATACTTATTAGAAGTTGGTAGGCTAGTTTGCAACAATGTAGATGGACCTAGAGAGTATTATACTTAGTGACATAAGTCGAGAAAGAAAAACACTGGATGATATCACTCACATGTAGAATCTAAAAAATAAAATGAATGTATATAACAACAGAAACAGACTAAGAGATATAGAGAACAAACTAGGGGAGAGGGAGGGTGTAAGGGGCAAGACAGGGGTATGGGATTAAGAGATACAAACCAGTGTGTATAAAATAAATAAGCAGCAAGGAATATTATACAGCACAGGGAAATATAGCCATTGTTTTTTAATAACTAAATGGGGTATAATCTATAAAAATATTGAATCATGGTGTTGTAACTTGAAACTAATATTGTAAGTCAGCTATACTTCTATTTAAACATTTTAAAATTATAATTACAATAAAGGTAAGCTAACTGTGTGGTGTATGGATACCTAGTGATTCTCAAAATGTGGTCTGGGGACCAGCAGCATCTGCATCACCTAGGAACTTGTTAGAAATACAAATTATTGGGACTTCCCTGGCAGTTAAGACTCTGCACTTCCAATGCAGGACGTGCGGATTCAATCCTTGGTTGGGTAAATAAGATCCCACATGCTGCGTGGTGTGGCCAAAAAAAGGAAAAAAAAAGTGAATTAATCGGCTCCAGCCTGAACCTAGTGAATCTGAAACTCTGGGGTGTAACCCAGCAATCAGTGTTTTAAAAAACCCTCTAGGTGGTTCTGATGAGGCTACAGTTTGAAAATGACTGGGATGTAGTATGAGGTCCAAATCCAGAAATAGTTAAATGGCTGAAACCTGTAAATCAAACTGTTCTGTGCAGATGACTGTAATCATCACCTTTTTTCTCCTAACTCTTTGTGGATCCAGTCCTGTATTTTCTCCTGCTACCAAAATGTGAAGACATAAGATGTAACATCATGAAAGTCCCTTCTGATTCGACTTTTCAACAAAATTTCCTTGCATATAGTACTCTTTTGAATTTGATAATGAAAGTCATTCTTCAGCCCTTACACTGCCAAGTTCAGAATAGAATAGGGACACATTGATCACGTTAAACTATCCTCCAATCAAGCAGTGAAAGGGTTAAGTATTTCAAGTCTCACTTATAAGCACTAGTGTGACAGCAATCAGTTGAGGTTGTACAGAACAGACCTGCACTTCTAGAAAGAGCCAAATCTTCAGTGAAATGTAAGCAGTTAACCTACAACTGATAGAGTTGGAAGTGGTCAGCCTTGCTAACTCATAATAACTAGCAGTTCTGAATTCTTTTTTAGGTCTGAAGATTTTAAAGTAACTGTGGCACAAAAGAACTGAAGAAAATTCTTGTGGTGGCCTTAGATCTCTAAAGGTTTTCAGAGTTGCATAAATCCACACTAAGGTCAATATTGGCCTCTAACCATAACCAAAATAAAAATCTTAAGGTAGGTAAGGCTAGATGAAAGTCAGACTTAGTTTTCTTTTCCTACAAACTACTAATTTGCTTGTAACAAATATGTCCATAACCTAGCCATTTAGCTTTGTATAGGATTTGGTCTATTTAGATTTTTCCCCCCAATCTTACTCTGTTTAATTTTATATTTCCAAGACCCTATATGCACCATAACTAATGACTATAGCATAAGAAACCTTTTGCATGGGCCTCTGCTTGTTAACAATAATGCTTATTAACTTTAGGTTTACGAATAAATATTAGAAGAATACTGGTTCAAAACAAATAAGGAATAAGAACACAAGATAAACCAAACTTTATTTCCCCCTTTTATCTTCCCAGAAGAATTTAAATATTCAAAAAACAACTAGGGTATAACTAATTGAAGTAATAATATTTAAGGGCTTCCCTGGTGGTTCAGCGGTAAAGAATCCAGCTGCCAATGCAAAAGACGTTGGTTGAATCCCTGGGTTGAAAAGATCCCCCAGAGAAGAAAATGGCAATCCACTCCAGTATTCTTGCCAGGGAAATCCATGGACAGAGGAGCCTGGTGGGTTATAGTCCCTGGGATCACAAAAGAATCGGACAAGACTTAAGTGACCAAACAACAACAAATAGTATTTAAACAATGATCTTGCTTCAAAATCTGATTCTTGTTTCTAATTTATATTCCCCAAACATTTTTTACATACAAAATTATAAATGTCATTTGTTACAAAAACTTTTATATTGAGAGGTTTTTTTTTTAAGTCTGTTCATTATGTTTCTTTAACTTTATTCCGTTACTAGGTACTAGAGACTTCTTTTTAATTCCATTAGCTTAAATAAGGGGCTTTGCATTTTTGGCTAAAGCATTAAGAATGTATTTTCTCATTAAATATTGGAATTTTATTTGGCAGTGGTTAGGCTCTCCTTCTGCCAGATTACTGACTATTGGACTGAGGAAAAGAAAACACATGAGTAGGTTCATGAACAATTACTGATGTTTCAGAGAAACTTAAAAACAAAGACCCCAAATCTCTCCCATAAAATTAATCTGAAGTAGAGAAAAACTTGCTGAAAATATTTTATTTTTCATTAAATTAACATTTTGTAGGGATTTCCTAGCAGAAATTTAACAAAGGTCTGTATTAATCATTAAGAGAACTTACATGAAAAAAACTTGTTCTTCTTTCAACTAGATTTTTGTTTATTATTTGACTACTAAAAAGAATGTACTCTACTGTACTTATGGCTTTGTTGGTCTTCTACTGTAAATATTTCAGATACATTATATTCTTATGTGAGCTATAAGAATTAAGTAAAAAGACCTATACTTAGGATGAGTTATAAATCAATATTTGGTCATTTGTACAGAATGAAATGTAACAAAAATATTAACACATGGGAATAAGAATCCCTACTCTGCCTACCTCAAAGGATTGTTGCAAGGATTATATGAGTAAATGTACATGAAAGAGCTTCAAAAAGTATAAACTATATAAGCTCAAGGAATCAGTCCTCTAATTAGAGTTTATTGGACTAATTATGGGTTGTTGTTGTTTAGTCACTCAGTCGTGTCTGACTCTTTTGTGACCCCATGGACTGTAACCCACCAGGCTGTGTGCATGGGATTTCCCAGGCAAGAGTACTGGAGTGGGTTATCATTTCCTTCTCCAGGGGATCTTCCTGACCCAGGGATCAAACCCAAGTCTCCTGTATTGGCAGGTCAGTTCTTTACCACTAAGCCACCTAGAAAGCCCAATTATGGATTAGTTTCACACACAAATGAAACAGTTGTGAAATAGTATCTGATTAATTAAGGATGTATAGTGATAAAATTCATTTATACAGTTTCTTGGCCATTTCCATGGCCCTTAAAATTTTTTACATGTATTATCTGTTTACTTTCCACTCTCTACATGGTTACTCCTGTGTTTAAATCAGAAGTGTATAGGTAATGGTGCAGAGATAATTGGATAAATTGTTGCTATGTACAGTTGTAGAAATTGTGTTCATAAACCCTGCCATTCAAGTGGCCCTTAAATGGATTTACCTGGGCAATCAGGTCAGCTCTGCTTTGTAACATATGAGAATAAAACTATATAAAACAGATAAATTCAGGGAGGATGAAATAATTGGTCTGGTACTGTTGCACTATGCCATTGTGTCTCTCATTCATTATATTCAGAACATCTCTATAATTTACATCTGAAGAACCCCAGACATAGAGGTTACATGACTCACCTAAATCATATGGTGAATCACCAGTCGAGCTGTGCTTATAGGCAGTGAAAATGTTTCTGGTTAATTTTTGACATGAATTAGCTAAATTGGCTGCCTTACTGTCTGAACATTGAGTGTAAATATCCAAATCCAGGCTCTCTCTCTTTTTTTTTTTTGTACAGCAAGACCTGGCTGGCCATATGATACCAAACTACAAAGCCCAATAGAAGTAATAAATAGGTATATGTGGTCCTTAGCATGTCTACTCAACTAGAATTTAAAAATTAAAGTAATTCTAAAACACAAAATTGATAACTATGTTTCAGCTGTTTAGAAATTGAAAAGGAGGAAGAGAACTTTTCACTATGTTACCAAGGCCAACTTGGAGTTCAGGAATTGTGTCTCCCTAATCACTATGTTCCCAATGACTAGCATGCTGTCTGGTCCATTAATAAGCAGAGTTAATTTCTTCAGTACATAGATGTATGAGTGAAGGAATGAATGAACAAGTTTATAAATGAGCAGTGTGGGAAAGCCTACTCATGTGAAAGCTGTGCATTGACAAAGATAATGCAATTTGGAACCAGTACTGATTTTCTACAGATTTCATTTTTTTTAATGCACCAACATTAAACCTTACTATGGGACTTCCCTGGTGGCACACTGGATAAGAATCCGCCTGCCAATGCAGGGAACATGGGTTTGATCCATGGGCGAAGATGATCCCACATGCCACGGAGCAACTAAGCCCGTGTGCCATAACTACTGAGCCCAGCTCTAGAGTCTGTGAGCTGCAAATACTGAGCCTGTGTGCCTCAACTACTGCAGTCCGTGCATGAAAGCAGGTGCTTGGCAACAAAAGCCACTACGATGAAAAGCCTGCACACCTCAACGAAGAGTAGCCCACACTCACCACAAATAGAGAAAGTCCATGTAAAAGCAATGAAGACCCAGCACAGCCAAAAATAAATACATTTTAAAAACACCTACTATGTGCCAGGCTCTGTACTAGATACTAGGGAATCCATTCTATCACTGAAGGGCAGTCAGTTCAGTCGCTCAGTTGTATCCAACTCTTTGTGACCCCATGAACTGCAGCATGCCAGGCTTCCCTGTCCATCACCAACTCCCAGAGCTTGCTCAAATTCACGTCCATCAAGTCAGTGATGAGATCCAACCATCTCATCCTCTGTCGTCCTCTTCTCCTCCTGCCTTCAATCTTTTCCAGCATCAGAGTCTTTTCCGATGAGTCAGTTCTTTGCATCAGGTGGCCAAAGTATTGGAGTTTCAGCTTCAGCATTAGTCCTTCCAATAAATATTCAAGACTTTAGGATTGACTGGTTTGATCTCCTTGCAGTCCAAGGGACTCTCAAAGAGTCTTCTCCAACACCACAGTTCAAAAAAGGACCCATTCTTCAGCACTCAGTGTTCTTCATGGTCAACTCTCACATCCATACTTGACTCCTGGAAAAACCATAGCTTTGATTAGATGGACCTTTATCAGCAAACTAAAGTCTCCGCTTGTTAATATTCTGTCTAGGTTCATCATAGCTTTCCTTCCAAGGAGCAAGCGTCTTTTAATTTCATGGCTGCAGTCACCATCTGCTGTGATTTTGGAGCCCCCCAAAATAAAGTCTGTCACTGTTTCCACTGTTTCCCCATCTATCTGCCTTGAAGTGATGGGACTGGATGCCATGATCTTTGTTTCTGAATGTAGAGTTTTAAGCCAACTTTTTCACTCTCCTCTTTCACTTTCATCAAGAGGCTCTTCCTCTTTGTTTTCTGCCATAAGGGTGGTGTCATTTGCATATCTGAGGTTACTGATACTTCTCCCAGCAACCTTTATTCCAGCTTGTGCTTCATTTAGCACAAGGATTATGTCAACGCTGTATATTGTCACCTTGCTTATTCAACTTATATGCAGAGTACATTATGTGAAATGCCGGGCTGGATGAAGAAGGGCAATAGGAACTGTATCTAATTCAAACTCTTTGGGGAGGATGATGGGGGGCAGTTTTCTGGAAGAGGGGACCCTTTGTCAAGTAGGAGGTGAAAGGGATTTCTGCCTTGGAAAGAAGCATGTGCAGAGCTCAGAATCAAGAAAATCTGACATGTCTGAAGGCTAAAAATGGAGGTTTTGAATGAAAGGTCTAAAGGCATTTACTGGGACTCCTCAAGGTCATCTTATGTGCACTAAGTCTCCTTGGGTACACATTTAGGGTAAATTTGGTTTCTCTTACCCTTTACAAGAATGTTCAGACTACCGCACAATTACACTCATCTCACATTCTAGCAAAGTAATGCCCAAAATTCTCTAAGCTAGGCTTCAACAGTACGTGAACTGTGAACTTCCAGATGTTCAAGCTGGTTTTAGAAAAGGCAGAGGAACCAGAGATCAAATTGCCAACATCCACTGGATCATCGATAAAGCAAGAGAGTTCCAGCAAAACATCTACTTCTGCTTTATTGACTATGCCAAAGCCTTTGACTGTGTGGGTCACAACAAACAGTGGAAAATTCTTCAAGAGATGGGAACACCAGACCACCTTTACCTGCCTCCTGAGAAATCTGTATTCAGGTCAAGAAGCAACAGTTAGCACTGGACATGGAACAACAGACTGGTTTCAAATCGGGAAAGGAGTACGTCAAGGCTGTATATTGTCACCCTGCTTATTTAACTTCGATGCAGAGTACATCATGAGAAACACTGGGCTGGGTGAAGCACAAGCTGGAATCAAGATTGCCAGGAGAAATATCAATAACCTCAGATATGCAGATGACACCACCCTTATGGCAGAAAGCGAAGAAAAACTAAAGAGCCTCTTGATGAAAGTGAAAGAGGAGAGTGAAAAAGTTGGCTTAAAACTCAACATCCAGAAAACTAAAATCATGACATCCAGTCCCATCATTTCATGGCAAATAGATGGGGAAACAAAGGAAACAGTGACAGACTTTCTTTTGGGGGGCTCAAAATCACTGCAGATGGTGACTGCAGCCATGAAATTAAAAGATGCTTGCTCCTTGAAAGAAAAGTTATGACCAACCTAGACATCATATTAAAAAGCAGAGACATTACTTTGCCAACAAAGGTCTGTCTAGTCAAAGCTATGGTTTTTCCAGTAGTCATGTATGAATGTGAGAGTTGGACCATAAAGAAAGCTGAGCGCCGAAAAATTGATGCTTTTGAACTGTGGTGTTGGAGAAGACTGTTGAGAGTCCCTTGGACTGCAAGGAGATCCAGCCAGTCCATCCTAAAGGAAATCAGTCCTGAATATCCATCGGAAGGACTGATGCTGAAGCTGAAGCTCTAATACTTTGGACACCTGATGCGCAGAACTGACTCATTGGAAAAGACCCTGATGCTGGGAAAGATTGAAGGCAGGAGGAGAAGGGGACAACAGAGGATGAGATGGTTGGACAGCACCACCAACTCGATGGACATGAGTTTGAGTAAGCTCTGGCAGTTGGCGATGGACAGGGAAGCCTGGCGTGCTGCAGTCCACGGGGTCGCAAAGAGTTGGACACGACTGAGCAACTGAACTGAAGTGAACTTACCCCTTACAAATTAGAGAAATTTAAGATGGTCTGATGGGTTTTGAATTTCTGAAGCAGGAAACCAGTAAGTTATTTTCTAAAGCAGGTTTTGTGAAGTCTGTTGGGGGATTAGGGAAAGGCTATTCATTCACCAGGGAATCTTTTTAAGCCTTTGCTGGGGCAGGGTGGTATATACAAGGTTCACACAAGTTTCTTTTTGTTTGAAATATATATTCAAATTAAGCCACCTTTTTTAATGAAAGGTGTATTAATTGCTTGCAGTGTACACAAATTCTAGGAGAAAGTGACAGAAGAAAATAAGATCCAGTCTGGGTCCTACTGGAGTTTATAGTCTTGGTAGCAGAAAGAGATTTACATTCATCATTCACAAGGTATTCCCCCATTGCAAACATAATGCAGGAACCATTGGTAACCACAGTGTTGTTTAACTCAAAACAAATCAAAGGAACAAAAGAGTATAAATATAGGGTGATACAGAGCTAGATTGCTAGACTAACATTATTACAGGAACAAAGAAGGACAAATGAGGGTGTGACCCAATAATTGGAGCAGGTTTCATCAAAGTGGTGCAACCAAAGCTACAGGATCTGAGATGGTTGAAGACTGTTCAGATACTAAAACTTTATGATTGTATGTAATATATTTATTGCTGTTTTGTTTTTCTATCCAAGGTTGATGGAAGACAACAGAACCCACTTGGGCTGTTATACTATAGACTTCTCTGCGTGTTCTGGCATGTATCTTGAATATTATTTTAATATATTTCCATACACATTCAAGTAGATAATGATTCTTTGAACAGCATTTTATCTTAAAAGGAATTCGGCCTCCTTTGCTTCCAAACAAAAATTAAAAGCCAAGATTCCCCCAAAGCCCCACTCAAGCATTCCCTCTTCATTTGGAAATAGTCAGTTAATTCAAATGACAAATCAGGAACCAGAGCAGCTCAGCAGGTGACTCATGGTGTGATTGGAAGGGCCTGGTACCCTTTCTATCTCAATTTCTTCATCTGTCTGTAGGAAATAATAGTCTCCCAGAGGTGTTATGAAAAATAATTAAAGTTGGTAGTGTGCTTTGAGATCCATGAATGAACTGCGCTTTCAAAAGGCAAAATTACACACTGCAGTGATTCTCAGACTGCCTTCCTCTACTCACTATTTCATAGGTATTAATATTAGTAATGACCCAGTTAGGTAGGTTTTCCTTGTTCTCAAGTTGCTACTACATTTTTTGGCCACTGATACCAGTTGCCTTTAAAATGAATGCAACCCAGAGTAGTAGTAAGAATCACTAATCCTTTGGCTTTAGTAGTGTTAAAGTCTTTGGGGGAGTTTAGTTTTCCAGATCATTCTCTACCTTCATTCTCAATCTTTCCACTTCAGTTAGCTCACTTATTGCCGCTCTGATGCCAGTCCCAAAAGGTTGTACAAGATCAATTCAATAGCTTCACTGAAACCAAACAGGGGGTCCCTCTTTGCTTTGCTTAATATTTAATAATTTCTTCTTTGCTGTTCTTATTCCTCTTCCTTCCCTCCTCCACTCTCCCCCATTTTAATTGGCCTGTTGGAAACACCCAGCAGGTGAAATTCTTTAGATGATTCCAGAGCAGGAGAAGAAAAGAGATGTGGAAATCCAAATGTTGACTGTTGAGTAGGGTGTGGAAAGGGGCTGGGATTGGCTAAACAGAAAACAAGGGGGGAGATGGAGATGGGAGTAAGATGTTGGGACAACATCTGAGTCTAACTGGGTAGTGAGGAGAAACCTAGAACAGCAAAGCCAGCTGAGAACACATGAGAAAAGAGTCATTGGCCCCTAACTTGGGCAGCCTTCCAACAAACTCCTTTTGCCATTTTGTCACTTGAGAGAAGGAAGCAAGAGAATGTAGTATCTCTCCACATCACAGGAAAAACAACGTCAAGCTTATACTTTGTAATGACCATGGATTCACGGTGACATCATGTTCAAAGGAAAGCACACTTCTTCTGAACATGTGGTTCCGAGATGGAATATGAAATGGAATATGAGACTTTTAGTATAAATCAAACTTTTTTCTTAAGCTCCTTTTGAATTCTGTCATTTATCAATATAAGTGACTATTTCAGCATATGGATCTCAGGCAAAAGTTTTCTTTCATTCCCCCAACCCTAAAGTTCTGTCTGTACTATCCAGAGTGCGGGGTGAGCGGAGGGATAGGCAGAGTTTCCTTTAATACAAACCATGACTTGAAACAGTGGCCCATACTAAAAAGCTTCAGCTACCCTCACTAAATTAAAACTTTACCAGAGTAAAATATCTAGAGAGTGGGTCGATTTTACTCTTTTACTTTTCTGGTAGAAAATATTTTCCTTCAAATGGAGTAAAAAACACAAGGAGGGCTTTTACTGTTCTTGCAATACTGTAGCACTGCATACGTTTCTCACTGTAAGTGCAGAAAACTTTTGAAAAGTATCTATTTATATAACATTTTGGAAATGACAAAATGTAAGAAATGGAGGACAGATTAATCTGACCACCTAGCCAGTGCTTTTCCAAAAAAGGAAGTGTAAGAATATGTAAAGGTCATTGAATTAAAAATCAAAAGGAATAGATTTTATTAGTAGCTCTGACATTGTATATTTTGAAAAGATGCTAGATACAGACATTTTTTACATGATGAGGAAGGGAGCTCACAGGGAGGTGGGTATAGTTATAAAACGGTAACCCCAGGAACCCTTGTGGTATTGAACTTTCTGTATCTTGACTGTGGTGGTAGATACATGAATCTACATGCACACCCACACATATATATCAATTACTACAGTTAAAACTGGAGAAATCAGAATAAGACCAGTGGATTATATCAACATCAGTATTCAGATTGTGGTATAATACTACAGTTTTACAAGATGTTACCATTGTGAGGACCTGGGCAAAATGTAAAAGGGATCTCTGTATTATTTCATACAATTGTAGCAAGTATACAATTATCTCAATAACATTTTCAATTTTTAAAAAGCTACTAGGACCTTTCTAGGCCCCACTCAAATAGCATAGGCAAGGAGACAAACTACCCATGGCTGAGACCAAGAGAAGAAAGCTGGACCCTGAAGACTGAGTGACCCCAGAACCAGAGTTTGATAAATCAGAAAAGAAAAAAAGGTTTTTGATGGCAACTTAATTAACATTCCATGTAAAGGATTTAGGCTACAAATTAGGAAAAAAAAGATGCTGAATTGTATAATATTTGTTTCTTTTGAAAGTTGGTCTAACATATGAACTTCAAAAGACAATTGTAGACAAGGATCTACTGTATAGCACAGGGAACTATACTCAATATATTGTAGTAGCCTATAATGGAAAATAACCTGATAAAAATATATTTTTATATGTATAGTATACACACATATGTATAACTGAATCACTTTGGTATATATGTGAAACATTATAAATCAAATATATTTCAATTTAAAAAAACAAATGACTGTACTTCCTAATGCCTATTTAATTATTTTATTTTCAAATTGTATTTTTATGAAAAAGGATGAGGAAATCATGCTGATGTTTGGGCAGAAATTTGTCTTAATCCCGGTGCCATCACTGTGAAATGGCTGCTTCAGATTTGCTTGGAGAAATGAATAAATCTTATAAAGGTTAAATCTTCACACTAAGCATATCAGGTGTCAGGAAGTGTTGTAGATACAGATTTTGGGGGGGGGAAATGAAGAAAAATATTAAGTCTAGGTTTTGAATATATATTTGAACCAAAAAGGTGGCAGTAGACAACACTAAAGTGAAATGAAAAAGACTCTAGTTGTAGTCATTGATATTCTCTGTTAGATAATTATTATCCTGAGGGAATAAAAGAGGAAAAACTGGCTTAACCCATCTGTTTAAGTATTAAAGGCTTCTCCAATTAAATGATCCTGTGTGAGTCAATAATGAGGTAATTCAGATAGGATCAAACTAATAAACACCTTGATATAGAACTGAAAAGAATTCCGGGTCAAAGTCAAATCTCTACCCAGTATTCTATTGGTATAAAAATACAAGACTAGGTGTGGCTGAACAAGAGTGAATAATGTATATGCTGGAAGTTCAGCTACTGTGCAGATATTCCTGGCAAATAACAGCATTCTTTCAAACAACGTCCTGAAAGCTCAACGGGATGATATTTTCCATCCCCACAAAGACTTGAAGGATATCATCCAAGCAAAAAGGAAAATAATTTCCTGGAGGCTGAGTTAGGGATCTCAGTGCCAGCGTGGAATAGGAGAGAGCTTATAACTTAGCAGACACAAGATCAAGATTACCACGTTGGGGAAAACATGGGAGAAAGGAAAGGGTTGCTCTCCTAGAGGTTTGCAAAGACACATGAGCAAAATGGAACTGTGAGCGAGGTACATGATCAAAGAATTAAAGGGCTATCCAGTGAATTTTAAAGAGACCAGAAGAAAAACTGGGTGGAAGGAATTGAAAACAAAAAAAGTAGTCTGAAGAGTTCCAGATCCCGAGGCTGCAGATATTACCACAGAAGTGATTCCAAGACCTCCAAATGGCTGAGAAATCATACAGGAATGAACTGGTCCTCAGCCATAAGAAGAAAGTGAAAGAAAAATAATAAGGGCTTAAAAATGAGGATTTCAGAAAAGTATTACATAGTAACTGCAAAGGGAATCTGGACATATATAATTTGGCTTTTTTTGGAGCAAAGTTTACTTTGACATTCAAGTATTCCAGGTGGTATCTTACCAAATCTGATGGCATAAAGCCAATCACACAGTTTCATGGCTACTTAAAAATCTAGAGTCTATTATTTCAGAAACAAATAAAGGATCTTGATGGCAACTGTTTCTGTAAATACAGTATTGTCTTAGATAATAATAATTAAATGAAAACCTCTGCTTGTCTGAGCTAAGCATGCTGTGTTGTAATTTCCTACTGCCCATCAATTTCACCCAAATAGACTACAGCCTTCTTGATGTAAGAACTGTGGCTTATTTTTTTCTGAATCCCAAGTGCCTGGCATATTTCAGGAACTCAATAAATGTTTGCTTCTTTAATAAGTGAACAGAAAAGCGAATTTAGCAAAAATGAAAGGTAATGTTAAGCTAACCACTGGGTAGGCAGCTGAATTTTGAAAGTGCTTCTTAGTAATCTCTCCATGATGACATTGAAGAAACTAGATAACAACTTAACAATTTCTTGGAGCAGGTTTGGAAGAAAACAGTTCACAAAGGAAGGGAAGGATACAAGAGAAGCCCAATTCCTGAGTGAGGTTCGAAGATACGGTAACATTAAACTGCAACTGATAACAAGACTTTTCCCTTCCAGACACATCCAGCTTCTCCCTTTCAGGAGCGACTCCCTGCCATGCACTGCCTATCTTCCTTTAACCACACAACACCACTTGACCTCCCTGAGACAGGCTGTGCACTTTGACTCCTATGCGCCTTTGCTCATTATATTCACTCGGCCCAGAAGGCTACTCTTTCCTCCATTATCTTCCTGGAAGATTCCTGTTCACCTTCCCATTGACAGTGTGTTACACTTAAGTATTGTTGTATAACAACACTCCCCGCTGCCCGCCGCCACTAAACTGCGTGGCTTAAAACAACCTGATTTCTTATTGCAATTCTTTGGGTTGGCTGGGCAGTTCTGTTGGTCCCTTTCAGGCTCACTTGTCTGGCCACAGTCAGCTGGTGGGTCATCTGGGGACTGGGCTCAGCTGGGACATGCGCACACCTGGTCCTCTCATCCCCCACTGCCTCTCTCTCCACATAGCCTCGTTCCAGCAGAATAGCCTGGGCTTTTTTTCCATGGCAACTGGGTTCCAACAGCAAAAGCAGAAACTGCTAGTTCTCTTAAGGCCTGCCTAGGCTCAGAAATCCCAGAATGTCACTTCTGCTGCATTTCACTGGTCAAAGCAAGTTACATGGTCAGCCCAGATGCAATGGGGAAAGGAAATAGACTTCAACTTCTTGATAGGAGGTGTTATAGGATCACATTGTGAAGGGACGTGAGCACAGGGAGGTATAATTCGTTGGAAACCATTTTAAACTATCATACAGCTGAAATGTCACCTCTTCATCCATCATTTTGAAACATATATATTTCTCTACATCTATATAGATAGATGTAGAGAAATCACATTATCTCATTATTTGTGTCTATGTCTGTTTGAAGGAGGCAGGGGTTTAGGAAAACAGTGGTTGGAATGGACCACTTTCTGTAATCTGACTGGGAAAAGTTATACTCATGAGATACAGTTGGAAATATAATTTGGAGCCAGATCATAAGGGACCTTGAATGCTGTACTAAGGAGTTTAGATTTTATTTTTGCAAGCACTCAGAACTGCAGTCAAGAAAATCTCTCCTCAAACTGCTTCTCCTGTATTTCCTAGCTGGTGAATGGTAGAAAGGACTCACATTTTCTACCTATCTTATCCATGTGACATCCAAGTGCTGCTACTTCTTACGATTCCTAAATATCTCTTGACTCTGTCTCATGCTCTCATCTACATTGCCATAGCTTAGTCCAGGGCCTCCCTCACCATTTCTCCTTTGAAATACTGTCACAGCCTATTAACTAGTTTCCCTGACACCAGTCTTGCCCCCTTGTCCATCCTCCATGATTCTACCAAAATCATCTGCTCATTTTACCCCCTCATTATAAGCCTTCATGGATTTCTTTAGCTCTCAAGATAAACTTCAAAGTCTTAGGCACTGATTACAAGCCCCCCCGCCCCACCCCTGATTCGGTTCCTGTCTAATTTCACTCTACTACCCCATGCCCTTGCCCTTTAGGACACCAAACTTCTCGACTTATGCCAGATTCCCTTATGTCTTGGTGCCTTTGTCCATGCTATACTCTGTCAAAAACCACTGTCCCCTTCTCTGTTGGGTAACTCCCAGTTTTCTTTCAAGATTCAATCTCTAGGACTACTGCCCAAACCCCTCCCCAATCTGCATTAGGTGCCACTTTTCTATGTTGTGATAATACCCAGTGCTTATGGCTATCAGAATAATACTATTTATTGATGACTCATGTGGTGTTAGTAGTAAAGAATCCGCCTGCCAGTGCAGGAGACGTAATGAGATGTGGGTTTGATCCCTGGGTCGGTAAGATCCCCTGGAGGAGGGCATGGCAACCCTCTCCAGTATTCTTGCCTGGAAAATCCCATGGACAGAGGTGCCTGGCGGGTTACAGTCCATGGGGTCGCAAAGAGTCGGACACGACTGAGCGACTTAGCAAAGCAAAGCAAGCATGTGAATAACTCAGTTCTCATACCAACTGCATGAAGCAGTGACAGTAAATGACAGACCTGAGATATGAACCCTGATGGCCCAAGGACCTACTGTTGAAACCACTATACTATTTTCTTGTTCAGGGACAACACTCAGCCCTCTGTCCTGTAACCATCAATTTACCTGTAGGTCTCCCCCACCAATTGTGAGTTTCTCGAGAACAGAAATTATGTCACATTTATCTTTTTATCCTCAGAAACTAACAGTGCCTGCCGCACAATAGGCACTTTAAAAATATGTGTTGGATGGATGGATAGACAAATGAACAAATGAATGACTCCTGAAATTTGTGAGTGCTTCCTCTTGCTCTGTTGTTTTAGCCATTTTTTAAAAGATTAAAACATTGTTTATAGAACTAGAAAAATACTTCGATAAAAACCTGAATTATATTAAGAAAAGATCAGAGAACTGCTCATAGGTGACAAATTTTCTGTGTACTGATGTTCTGTCAGCAGTTTAAGAAATGCAAGCAAAAAAAAAAAACAAACAAACAAAAAAAAAAGAAATGCAAGCAAAATCACTTTATTAACAGAAAATATACAATAGTTGAATAAAAAAGGTGCTAGATAACAACAAGATTTTAATTCTTCCTTCAGCTCCTCCCCATTAAGGTAAGACATGAAATGAAACCTACTATTAACGTTAACTAGAGAGGGACACAAAGTCTGCCTAAAATGATATAAGCTTGACCAGAATGAAGGTATTAATAATGCATAGACATATAATAATATACTGAAAGGTCTTGGTTGTAGTGGAAAGTATATACATTTTGCATCCTATAAATATGAGCTTGAATCCTGCCCTGGCACTCTCTGTGAAAGTCACTGTGAGGTTCACTCTCTGAACCTCAGTTTTCTCATCTGTAATATGGAGATGATAATGTCTACCTTAGAGGGACGTTATGAGGTTTTACAGATAAGGTATCATGCCTAGCCAGTGCTTGACATAGAATGAAAGTGAAAGCTTCTCAGTCGTGTCCGACTCTTTGTGACCCCATGGACTATACAGTTCATGGAATTCTCGAGGCCAGAATACTGGAGTGGGTAGCCTTTCCCTTCTCCAGGGGATCTTCCCAACCCAGGGATCGAAACCGGGTCTCTTGCATCGCAGGTGGATTATTTACCAGCTGAGCCACCAGGGAAGCCCAACATAGAATGGATGGTCAATAAACGGTAGTTTTTCTTATTATTTATATGGTCTTTTATATGCCTCAAATACATACATATGGTTGCAAAGTGAGTTAGGGACAGAGAAAGAAAATGTGTCCCTAAAGCCTGCAGTATACTATGGAAAAAGCACTGGCCTTGAAGTCAAACAGACTTGGGGTTGAATCCTGGCTTGTCCATTTCAGAGTTTTGTGACATGCGACAAATTCCCTTAAACCTCTCTGAGCCTCAGTTTCCATAGCTGTAAAATAGGGATAATAGAAAAAAAAATAGGGAAAATAGGTACCTACTTATAGAATGAAGGATTTGGTTCACTTACGCGTGTGTGCTAAGTCACTTCAGTTATGTCTAACTCTTTGCGACCCCATGAACTGTAGCCCGCCAGGCTTCTCTGTTCATGGGGATTCTCCAGGCAACAATACTAGAGTGGGTTGCCATTCCCTTCTCCAGGGAATCTTCCCAACTCAGGGATTGAATCCCGGTCTCCCGCATTGTAGGCAGACTCTTTACTGCTGAGCCACCGGGGAAGCCCTGGTTCCCTTATACCCAGGACTAAAAACCAATTTAAAAATTAGTATTTCAGTTCATGAACTCTGAAAAAACAAAGCTCATACTGATGAATGACAACCCAACTTAGGAGTCACAGGCATCAAAAGGCTCAAATAATCTGATGTGATCCCAAGACTTTAAGAAGAAATTTTTGTGAAAAGAATATGAAATACTCTGGAAAATGTAAAATAAGAATCTACCTACTTCTTCCTAGGGTGACTTCAACAGTGCCTGGATACTGAAAACATGGGTCTCTCGATGAGTTCACTGAAAAAATTAGGTCCTAGACTTGCAGAATCCTGAATTAAGGTGATTCTCTCTAAAGTACAGCTACTCTGAAAAACCCTGTTTTGCTGGAGAGCTGGCCTCTTGCCATAGTATATCTCAAGAATCTTTATCAAAAAGCAACAATTCATAAGATTACACACAAACCAAAAAAACTAGCTTAAAACTTTACAATCAGTTTTCATTACACTAGTCAAGTGTTCTCCCATCAAGAGAATTACATGCATTACTCTTCTAGGCAGAGAAATACACCCACGTGTACACAAAGATGTTTACTATAAAACTGTTAATAGTGACAAATCAGGAACAACCTCAATGTACATCAATAGAAGAATGACTCAATGAAACATAGTTTATTCGTTCAATTGAACACTATCCAGATGTCAAAATCATGAACCAGCATGTACCAACAAGGACAAATCTCAAAAACATATGTGAACGAAAACCACAAGTCACAAAAGGATATGTACAATCTGGTACCATTTATGTCAAATACTACAATACAATACTACATATTTTTTCCTACCTATTAAGGTAAAAAAGTATTTAAAAGATTTATCTGGAAGAATGAGCTTCAAACTCAAAAATAGTTATCTATGAGAACAGGGGAAGAGAACAAGTTGGGGAGGTGGCCAAGGGGACTGAGACAATCAATTTTATGTGTCAATTTAACAAGGCCATGGGGTTCCCAGTAACTTGTCTAAGATTATTCTGGGTGTGTCTGTGAGGATGTTTTGATATGAGATTAACATTTGAATCAGTTAAACTGAGCCAAGCAGATTGCCTTCTTTAATGTGGGTGGTCTTCACCAAATCAGTTGAAGTCCTGAATAGAATAAAAAGGCAGACCCTCCCTCCTGCCTCATTGTTTGAGCTGCTCAAACTGAAACATCAGTTCTTCTTGGGTCTCCAAGCCTATTTGCTCTCGGATTGGAACCAGACGGTTGGCCAGCTTTCCCACGGCAGATCTTGGGTTTCTCAACCTCTTTAACTGTGTTTGAGTCAATTGCTTATAATCAATCTTTCTTTCTCCACACATGCAAATATATATAGATTCAGATATGGACTCTGTCGGTTCTGTTTCTCTGGAGAACACTAACTAATGCAAGCATTTTACCTTTATCTTTTAAAAGAAATAATTTTATTTATAAATTTATTTTTGGCAGTGGGTCTTCATTGCTACATGGGCTTTCTCTAGTTGCAGGGGGCAGGGCCTACTCTTTAGTTGTGGTGTGAGGGCTTCTCTTGTTGTGGACCCTGGGCTCTAGGGAGCGTGGGCTTCAGTAGTTGTGATGAGTGGGCTCTGTAGCTGCAGCTTTCGGGCTCTAGAGTTCAGGCTCAGTAGTTGCGGAGCATGGGGCTTAACTGCTCCAAGGCAGGTGGGATCTTCACAGACCAGGGATCGAACCCGTGTCTCCTGCATTGGTAGGTGGATTCTTTACCATTAAGCCACTAGGGAAGTCCTTACCTTTATCTTTTTAATGTTCTGATTTTTTTTTTTTAATGTTCTGATTTTTTAAAAGGAGAATAGACTCATGTATTGTGTTTATTATTAACTTTATCTTCAAAGAACCAAAGTATGTCAAGCCTGTATTATTATTCCTAGTTAACAGATAATGAAACTGGAAGGTTAAATGATGGGCACAGTCATTCCCTTTAGCTCCCCAACCCGCCTCCCCACAGTTCGCACTTGCAAAGACAGATGCAACATTATAAAATAATAGTATTTGGAGCTCTTTGTTAGAAATTGAAGGTATTACCATTTCTTGATTTTTCCTTCTCACTTTCTTTTCTCAGATCTTCCACACCAAAGGGGTGAGCTCACACACATAAAGGAAGAGAGAGGAGGCAACAAATGTCTCATACACATGATAATTAAACTCATGTTACTTTTAAGTTTTGAGGATGTGTCAAAAGTTGTCTGACCCCCAGGGTGTAGAGTGAATACTGCTTTGGGAATCATTGACAAACAGTGCTTCAGAAACTTAATTCATGGGCACAGTAGCTAGACAACAGCAATCGCGGTGGAAAATTCCTCTCACTCCCAGGTTAAAGGACGGGGATGACTTCTCTGGACAGGAAGAGTGTGCTTTGAAATATGTAAATAAGAGGAAGGCAGAAAAAATTTACAAAGGGGAAAAGACTACACCAATATTTATAAAATATCCGCTCTCTTGACCTTCTTGTCTGTGTTTCTAGGGGACGATATATTGACGTGAAATCTGAGGGATTTTCTGTTTTACTAAAAAGCGGAAAATAGGAATAAAGGTGTTTCTTTCTGTTGTTAACAAACACAGAAATCTTCTTTCCACCAAATTAAGAAATAGCTACCTCATCTTAGATCTTAGGAGGTCTCGTGGAACTACTTGAATGTGTATAAACAGGGAGACAGAACTGTCTCTCTTCTCTGCCTCGAGCCAAATCAATGACTTGACCTTTAAATTAAACTGTGGGATTAGTTGTTACACAAATAAAATGTCCTATTATTCAAATAGAATTATGCACCTTTTCAAACCTGATCTTTTACCAGGATACTTCTGAAAGCTGTTTTCAGCATTCTTCCTTTTCCTTCATTAAGTATAACTTTCTTTAAACAACATAATTTAAATGTATAAACAATGGTATTGCATTCCAAAATGGTTATGTGGATTTCCGGTTTGAATTTGGACATGGTCTCTCAAGAGGTTGTATATGTTGTGCTTATATGAATCTATGCAAACAGTATTTTGTTGTGAAGTTTTCATTACTTTTATTTGTAAAAACTAATCTTTTAAAGATTGCATTCCTGAGCTTTTATTAAATATCCAAGTGCATTTCAACTGAAATGAAAAAGGGCTTCTGAATTTCACAGAATCTTTATTTCACATTATTTGTGTAAATATTTAAAATTACAATCAAGATTGTTTATTACACTGGAGATCCAAGACACATACTCCAGCTTCATAATATACCTTTTCATTTCTGTTTAAAAACTTCTGTTTTAAAAATTGTGAAATGTTTTACAAATAAAGGTATATAGAGAGAATAAAATTATAAGCTTCATAGAGAATAATATGATAAGCTCCATTGTACTCACAGCCCAGGATTGTCAAATCTTATATGTTTCCTGTATTTACTAAATATCTTTTTTTTTTCTAGAAATAAGACTTCATGGATATAGCTGAAGTTTTCTGTTTCTATTCATTTCCCCGTCTCCCTTTCTCAGAAGGAGCCAAATTCATGTATGATGGCTTTCATTTCCATGCATGCTTTCACATTTTTATCACATATGTGTCTATCCATAAACTGCATAGAACATTACTTTGCATATTTTAAGTTTTATAAAATGGTATCATATAATCAATAGTAGTGCAGTGAATAAGAGCACAAACTTTGGAGCCAAAGGTGGACTAGAATATCTGCTGTATATGGTGCCAGCTGTGTGACCTTCAAAAAATTACTTAATCTTTCTGTGCCTCATTTTTGTATCTATAAAATGGATATTCATAATAATATCTATTCATAATAAGGTTGTTTTAAAGATTAAAAGAGTTGATATATACAAAGCACTTAGAACATAATAAGCTAAGCATGATGTGTTAGTTATTATTCTGTACCTTGCTTTTTTTTACTATAACATTTTTGAGATTTACCCATGTTGATATATGTAGCATTAGTTCATTTTCACCACTGCATAGTATTTCATCATAATGAATATACTGCAATATGTATACTCTTCTGTGATAGACCTTTAGGTTGTTCCATTATAAAAGGCACTGCAAAGAACATTCTTGTACATTTCTTCTTGTGTACGTATATGAGAGAATTTCTCTAGATTCCTCCATTTTAAAATTAACTACATTTAAGACCGAGAGGAATCGGGTGGAGAGGGATGTGGGAGGGGGGATCGGGATGGGGAATACGTGTAAATCTATGGCTGATTCATATCAATGTATGACAAAAAAATAAATAAATAAATAAAAATTTTAAAAAATAAATAAATAAAAATAAATTAAATAAAATTAACTATATTTAGAAAGATACATGGCTCTGATTTCTTTTTCACAGGCAAAGGAACTATGTATCTTATCCATTCCAGTGTCTTCAAAATCAATAGTGCTTATGACTTTCTAAACATTTGCAGCTATCTTCAGCATTGGATCACAATTTGGCTGAAATAATGATATCAAAACAGCAAATACTGGCCTCATTAATATTTGATTGCCTTTTATTTTTAACATAGTGCTATCTACAAACTGAAGGCTAAAACCTGATTTCAGATCAAACAGCATGTCATTTTTTAACTATGTATAAAAAAATCTAAAAAAAAAATCTGATCAATGTACTTCACAGGTCTTGAGGTCTATATCACAACAGTTGCAGCTAATGAATATCTTTTCAAACTCTGACTGTTTTGTTATTTCTTCTTGGGATATGACTGAATTGGTCAAGTGGGTGTTTTATTGGTCTTAACTTACTGAATGGTAGGCTGTAAACCTTAAAAATGTTTCAACAACTCATAAAGGAATAAATACCCCAGTTAAAAGTCTCTGATGATTGGGATCTTAGACTACTAACCTCATTAAGTTACATCTGGTAGTCCTTTTGAAAAAATATTCAAATTTTATCATTTTGTCTTTCTGAAAATTGTAAGAAAGTATTTTTTAAAAATAGGGACAAACAACTTCTGATAGCCATTAGTTTTTGCATTTTCTTGTGCTACTAATTAATACACTTCTCCTTCAAGAATATCTAAATGGCTATACTGTTTTGCCCTGCAAAGTGACTTTAAATTGATTCTCAAAGTGTTCTATAAACCATATTTAAATCTGAAAGAATAAAACCTCAGTAAAGACTCCAAGGCTGATCTCATTTTATAATTTGGCACCTAGACATTTGGATGTCCCACCCACTGGGAAACAAGTCATCTACTTTCATTGTTGATGGCCAGCTCTTCATTTATAGCACTAAGATAACAAATGTCAGGTTTTATGGCTTTGTAAATAAATCAAAAGGCATCTTTGAAATAAAAAAAGAGTATATGAAAGGCATTCCAAACTAATGGATATATCGAGTGCTTATTGAGTACCAAATTTTATTTATCAAGGATCTACTGTGCTAGATAGATGTTCCTACTCTCTGAGGCAGTAAACATACTACATTTGGTCAGGAAGCAGAAGATTATGATCTAATATTTAAGTCTTGCCTGGCGAGTGTATGCTCTAATGGTGTAGAGAAATAGCTCAGGGTTTTGGCATGAGAGGAGGCTGCTGCTCCTCACTCTGTCACCGGATATTCTGTTATACTGGGAATGCTAATCTCTTGGTCTTCAGTTTCTCCTTTGAAAAATGAGGGCATTAGTCTGGATGCTCTTCTATGCATCTTTTGCACAATTCTATGAACTGTAAAGAAGGGACCGATGAGGACTGTGGTATTCAAGAGAGACCTTATGGAGAACATGAAGCTTCACAAAGTCCCAGGAAGAAGACAGATGCTTGGGAGGCAAGCAGTGTTTGGGCATAACTAAATTGATTCCTGGGCTTCTCAGGTGGCTCAGTGGTAAAGAATCTACCTGTCAATGCAGGAGACACAAGAGACACAGGTTTGATCCCTGGGTGGGGAAGATCACCTGGAGAAGGAAATGGCAACCCACTCCAGTATTCTTGCCTGGGAAACCCCATGGACAGAGGAGCCTGGCGGGCTATAGTCCGTGAGGTCACAAAAGAGCTGGACGTGACTTAGCAACTAAACAGCAAAAAATTGATTCCTACTGTTAGATACGTGATTGCTTTTAGTTTACAGTGTACAATAAGTAACTACAAAACTAAGATAATATATATATTTACCTACTTTTTTTGGCAAGATAAGTTTGAAAGATATTTTCAGGTGATTAGAGGATGACATATTGAGAATATTATTTATTATTGAGTATTTAGCAGCACTAGATCTTTTTGAATATATCAACTCAGGTCAAAGGAAAAATAGGACAACCCATCAATTATAATAACAAAAAAACTGCATGAATCTAGACATTATTTTTGACTTTGATCCATGGCTAATATGTTTTGATGACTGGCTCTCCAGGGGGAAAAAACAGCCCTGATCTATAGCATTTGAGGCTTCCCTGGTGAGAAGTCCATGGGTCGCAAAGAGTCGAACACGACTGAGTGACTAGGCATAGCATAGCATTTGCTGATTTTCATGGTGTAAATGCCCTCACCGGCTTCCCTTGTAGCTCAGTCGGTAAAGGATCTGCCTGCAGTGCAGGAGACCTGGGTTCCATCCCTGGGTTGGGAAGATCGCCTGGAGAAGGAAATGGCAACCCACTCCAGTATCCTTGCCTGGAAAATCTCATGGACAGAGGAGCCTGGTGGGCTGCAGTCCATGGGGTCTCAAAGAATCGGACATGACTGAGCGACTAACACACACAAATGCTCTCACCATGGCTGATTTCAAGCCCCCAGTGTGAGGTCACTAACTGGAGTATACCATCAGCTCCTGTGAGCCGGTGCTTGCAGGTTTCAGCACACTATCACAATATATAATGTGTATATAAAGAATACATTTACCTTTCTTTCTGAACCATTTGAGTATAAATTGCTGATGTAATGCCCCCTTTACCCTTAAATACTCCAGGGTATCTGTTAAGAATAAAGACATTCACTTGAGTAACTATAACACAATGATAAAAATCAGGAAATTAACACTGATACAAAATTATTATATACACTACTACACTGTATTCAAATGTTGCGAATTGTCTCAAAAATGCCCTCTATAGCTTTTGAAAAAAAAAGTTTGGTCTAATATCTAATGCAGTATTGTCTATATTTGGAGGATAAAATGTATTTTCTCAGAAGTTTCTATCTGTAGCCCTCTTTCACTTTGCAAATCTGCCTTCATTCTTTCTTCACACCTCTTAATCTTTCCACAAGCAGTTCTAGCACTAATTTCTAGAGTCTAACATTAGACGTCTTATCAGCATGTAACAGTAAACTTGCTACCAATGATAGACATCAAATGCTGACAGTGGTTCTAGAGTTTAAATTTTACTGAATGTTGGTAGTTACTAATAAGAAACAGTGTACTTAAATTCAAAGGGTCATCTTTGTTGGTTTTTTTAGATTTGTTCTTAATTTAATTAATTTTTTATTGAAGTACAGTTGATCTGCAATGTTGTGTTAATTATTTCTATACAGCAGTGATTCAGTCATACATATATATATATATATATATATTCTTTTTAAAATATTCTTTTCCATTATGGTTTACCATCATCTTTGTTGTTATTAATGTTAATGTCCCTTTTTGTTCAGTTCAGTTCAGTCACTCAGTCATGTCCGACTCTTTGCAACCCCATGGACTGCAGCACGCCAGGCCTCCCTGTCCATCACCAACTCCCGCAGTTTACCCAAACTCATGTCCATTGAGTAGGTGATGCCATCCAACCATCTCATCCTCTGTCGTCCCCTTCTCCTCCCGCCTTCAATCTTTCCCAGCATCAGGGTCTTTTCATTTAGTTATTAATATAACCTTGGCTTTATAAATTTGCATGCATGCCAATCACAGACAATCTTATTGGAGGTTCTGGGCAATGCTAAATTTAACCAAATAACTTTCAGCACTATAAGGAAATAGCTAAAAATGTTTATTTGGGGTGTTTATATGCGTGTGTTGTTCTGCTAACAACAATGCTTCTGCTTTCAAAAACTATTGTTATTTCTATCAGAATGAGTACCCAGCAACAGTTCTACAATGGCAACAAACAAAATGAGGACTAACGTAACCATTAAATGTGTTTGGGTTTGAAATGATAAATGTCTCCTGAAGGTACTGAAAACTCCTGCCTCACAATAGCACCTTTAAAGTAATCCAGAAGTTTGAGTAGATAGGTCTGCCTGTGTCAGGAAAAGTCTTTTGTTGTTGTTGTTTATTAAATGTTGGCACTTAACACTAAGGCAAACCTGTCATCTGTCTATGTAAACAAATCCTATGACGTGGTGAGCTACTTAATACAAATAACTAGGATCAGTGCCAGCATTAAGTGATGGAAGAATTAGCTACTGATGTGAATGAGTTATTTTGGCTACTATTTCTCAAATGATTTAAGCAGAAGGTACTTTCTTTCCTTGAAATGTCCAAATAGTCATACCAAGTTTCAATTTTGCTTCCATGGAGATCTGGCCATTCAGTGAAGGCTGTGTCTCTGTATGCAAAAAGAAAAAGAAAGAAAGAAAAGAAACAGAGGAAAATTGAATGGATTATCAAATAGAGACAAAACAAAGATGTTCACTGTAATCATCATCTTATTTCAAGCTATTAATAAAAAGCATATATACCCTGTCTAAACCTGGACTATGTTTCCAGTGCCACTAAGATCCCACATACCCCATCATCTCTCAGATTGTCTAACCCTTTCCAATCTGTCTCCCAGAGACAACTTTCTCTAATATAAAATGAGCACATGTCTTCCATGACTTCCCACTGCCTATAGGATACCAGGCTTCTTCCTTAGCAAGGCATTCCAAGGATCCTCTGGGATCAGGCTCCTGCCTAGGACTCCAGCACAAACTTCTCCAGCTCTCCTTTTAATAGAGTTTGTTGGGTTGAGTGCCTGCTCACTCATGTCCAACTTTGAGAGCGCATGGACTGTAGCCCGCAGGCTCTGCTGTCCATGGGATTCTTCAGGCAAGCATACTGGAGTGGGTTGTGATTTCCTACTTCAGGGGATCTTCCTCACCCAGGGAACAAACCGGCCTATCTGGCATCTCCTACACTGGCAGGTGGATTCTTTACCAATTGAGCCACTTGGGAAGTCCTTACTAGAGCTCTTGGTCTTCCAATTCCTAGGTGTAAATCAAAGTAACTACTTCTAGTTCCAGGAGGAGAGGGTCTCTCTGGTTTGACTTCCATGCCTTTGTTCACCCTCCTCTGTGGACAAAGCTCTTAATCTTTTGTTTGCCTGATGAATACTAATCTTACCTTGTTTACAAACCCTCTTCTGACTCCTGCCCACATTCACCTTTGTACACACATTCTACTTTGTCAATCTTCTATAATAGCACCTATAACACTTGATTGATTTATTTGATCCTATCTTTTCGTAATAGGTTGCAAGCTCTTTGAGGTCAAGGACCATGAATTATTCATGTTTATATCATCAGCTCCTAGCCTATTTTGTGTCTGGCACATAGGAGGTACTCAGTAAACACTGTTGAATGAAGAACAATTCCAACTAGAATTACCTAGATAGCTCATGGTCCAGTAGGAAGCCACTAGCCACAAGTGGGCAATGACATTTTAATTAAATAAAATAAAAAATTCAGTTCCTCAGATGTACTAGCCACGTTTCATGTGCTCAGTAGCTATTTGTGGCTATCATACTGGACCGCACAGATTATGAAACTGCCATTATCGCAAAAAGTTCTAATACATAGTGTTGATCTAGATAATTCTTTATTCTCCCATTTCAGTTTAATAAACTTTGATCTACTATATGCTAACATTTGTGCCAGGCATAGTGATTATAGCAAATGTGAACAAAACATGAATACTATCACTATTATTTAGAAGGCATTCAAAATCTGGTAGGGAGGAGCCTTACAAAATGAGAGAGATCATTTCCACATTGGGACATCAGGGGAGGTTTTATGGAGATTTTTCTCATTTAAACTGGGCATTTAAAGATGAAGAGAGGGAATTCCCTAGTGGTACAGTGGTTAAGACTTGGCAATTTCACTGCTGTGGGCCTGGGTTCAATCCCTGCTCTCGAAACTAAGATCATGAACACTGCAAAAGAAAGAGAAGAAAAACATGAAGAGAATTGAATGAGGCAAATCTTGGGAAAGGAGAGAAAATAGTGTGAGAAAAGGTTTAGGTGGGAAAGCACTAGGAAAATGGGAAATAATTTTGTTTGCTTAGAATCTATGGTATATGATATGAAGGTTCCTCAAAAACTTAAAAATAGAACTACCGTATGATCTGGGCTTCCCTGGTGGCTCAGTCAATAAATAATTCGCCTGCAATGTGGGAGACCTGGGTTCGATCCCTGGGTTGGGAAGATCCCCTGGAGGAGGGCATGGCAACCCACTGCAGCACTCTTGCCTGGAGAATCCCATGGACAGAGGAGCCTGGTGGGGGTGGGTGGGGGTGGTGGCTATAGTCCATAGGGTTGCAAAGAGTTGGACATGACTGAGTGACTTCACTTTCACTTTATCTCATTCCAGGCTCCCTACTAAGTGCTGGGGTTAAAACAGTGACTTATATAGACACTGCCCCAGCAAAGTTCATAGTTATGCATGATGAGATTTGGATAATACTGTGGAAAGCACTTTGTTGTTCAATTGCTCAGTCATGTCCGACTCTTTGCAATCCCATGGACTGCAGCACACTGGGCTTCTCTATCCTTCACTATCTCCCAGAGTTTGCTCAACCTCATGTCCATTGAGTCGATGATGCCATCCAACCATCTCATCCTCTGTTGTCCCCTTCTCCTGCCCTCAATCTTTCCCAGCATCAGGGTCTTTTCCAAAGAGTTGGCTCTTTGCATCAGGTGGCCAACATATTGGAACTTCAGCTTCAGCATCCGTCCTTCCAGTGAATATTTAGGGTTGATTTCCTTTAGGATTTCCTTTAGGATTGATCTCCTTGTTGTCCAAGGGACTCTTAAGAGTCTCCTCCAGTACCAAAGTTCGAAAGCATCAATTCTTTCACGCTCAGCCTTCTTTATGGTCCAACTCTCACATCCATACATGAGTACTGACAAAAGCCATACCTTTGACTATACCCAGATGGTATAGAACCTGTCTGCAGTGCGGGAGACCCAGGTTTGATCCCTGGGTCGGGAAGATCCCCTGGAGAAGGAAATGGTAACCCACTCGAGTATTCTTGCCTGGAAAATCCCATGGATGGAGGAGCCTGGCAGGCTACAGTCCATGGGGTTGCCAAGAGTCGGACATGACTGAGCGACTTCACTTTCTTTAGCTATACGGACCTTTGTTGGCAAAGTGATGTCTCTGCTTTTTAATACACCGTCGAGGTTTGTCATAGCTTTTCTTCCAAGGAGCAAGCATCTTTTAATTTCATGGCTGAAGTCACCATCCACAGTGATTGTGAAGCCCAAGAAAATAAAGTCTGTCACCATTTCCATTTTTTTCCCTACCTACTTTGCCATGAAGTGATGGGACCAGATGCCATGATTTTAGTTTTTTGAATGTTGAGTTTTAAGCCAGGCTTTTCACTCTCCTCTTTTGCCTTCATCAAAAGGCTCTTTAGTTCCTCTTTACTTTCTGTCATTAGGGTGATTTCATCTGCATATCTGCTGCTGCTGCATATCTGAGGTTATTCATATTTCTCCTGGCAATATTGATTCCAGCTTGTGCTTCATCAAGTCTAGCATTTCACATGCTATATTCTGCATATTAGTTAAATAAGCAGGGTGACACTATACAGCCTTGATGTACTCCTTTCCCAATTTGGAACCAGTCATGTGTTCCATGTCCGGTTCTAACTGTTGCTTCTTGATCTACATACAGGTTGTTCAGGAAGCAGGTAAGGTGGTCTGGTATGCCCACCTCTTTAAGAATTTTCCACAGTTTGTTGTGATTCACACAATCAACAGCTTTAGTGTAGTCAATGAAGCAGAAGTAGATGTTTTCCTGAAATTCTCTTGCTTTTTCTATGATCTAATGGATGTTGGCAATTTGATCTCTGGTTCCTCTGCCGCTTCTAAATCTAGGTTGTATATCTGGAAGTTCTCAGTTCATGTACTGTTGAAGCCTAGCTTGAAGGATTTCGAGCATTATCTTGCTACCATGTGAAAGGAGAGCAATTGTACAGTAGTTTAACACTCTTTGGCATTGCCCTTCTTTTGAATTGGAATGAAAACTGATGTTTTCCAGTCCTGCAGCCACTGCTGAGTTTTCCCAATTTGCTGGCATACTAAGTGCAGCACCTGAGCAGCATCATCTTTTAGGATTTGAAATAGCTCTTTTGGAATTCCACCACCTCCACACTAGCTTCCTTCGTAGTGAGGCTTCCTAAGGCCCACTTGACTTCGCACTCCAGAATGTCTGGCTCTAGGGGAATGATCACAGCATTGTAGTTATGTGGGTCATTAATACCTTTTTTGTACTGTTTTTTTATGTATTCTTGCCAGATTTTCTTAATCTGTCAGGTCCTTGCTGTTTCCATCCTTTACTGTGCCCATCTTTGCACGAAATGTTCCCTTGGTATCTCTAATTTTCTTGAAGAGATCTTTAGTCTTTCCCATTCTATTGTTTTCTTCTATTTCTTTGCATTGTTCACTTAAGAAGTCTTTCTTATCTCTACTGGAAGGCACTAAATTACCCTAACGAGTTTGTACTTTGTTCCTCAGGCTCTCACACTCAAAGTGTGGACTTTAGACACCTGTGGGCTAGGCTTGAATTGGGAGTTTGTGAGAAATGTAGAATCTGAGGTTCCACCCTAGCCTCAGGCTCACTGAATCAGGATTTGCATTTTAGCAAGATTCCCCAGTTAATCTTAAACATATTAGTGTTAGAGGAACACTGTAGGCCAGCTGAGCCAATAAGAGTGTGTGTTAGTCATGCAGTCGTTTCCGAGTCTTTGTGACCCCATGTCCACCAGGTTCCTCTGTCCATGGAATTCTCCAGGCAAGAATACTGGAGTGGGATGCCATTTCCTTCTCCAGGGAAACTCCCTGACCCAGGGATTGCAGGCAGACTTTTTATCAACTGAGCCACTGAGGAGACCTCCAATAAGAAAGTATATAAGTGAATGAGTTAGAGTACAACAGAGCAAGAAAGTAAGCATAAAAGTAAGGAAGTAAGTGAAAGTTGCTCAGGCATGTCCGACTCTTTGCCACCCTAGAATTCTCTAGGCCAGAATACTGGAGTGGGTAGCCTTTCCTTTCTCCAGGGGATCTTCCCAACCCAGGGATCTTCCCACCCACATTGCAGGTGGATTCTTTACCAGCTGAGCCACAAGGGAAGCCCAAGGAAGTAAGGTAGTGTTCTAACCAGGACTGGGTTGGATGCAAAACAGATTGGACATAGGATTATCACAGCTCAGAGGAGAAGCAGGAGAGGTTGGATGTGAAAGATTGATCTTTTGTATACAGTTACATAGCTTCAGTTCCATTAACTGATACTGGAAATATTGTATGTTATTCAAAGTAAGGAAAAAATCAGCAAATTCATTAAGATGATATTTGAGATATCTTAGTAGTTACCAGCTATTATATAATAAGCCTTATATTTTAGATAAGCCTTATTGGTATGTCTAGTTCCTGTTGATGCCACAGTCCATGGTCTTCTCTGAGTATCAAAGTATCAGGCCCTTAATCATACAAGTTCATACAATATTGAAGATAAGGACTTCAGAAATTAAATAGTTATACCCCAGTTCACAAAAAGTTGATCAGTAAATGAGAAATTGAATCTATTAACTTATAACAGAGTAATCACCTTTCTACTAACCAGTGATTTTTTCTTTTATTATCAGCATTAAATTTTTTAGTGCAAGGTTTCATTTTGAAACAGTTTAGAGCTTACAAGAAGTGGCAAAAATAATACAGAGAATTCCATGTACATTTCACACAGCTTTTCCCAATGATAACAGCTTACATAACCAAAGTCTGTTGTCAAAACCAGGAAATCCACATTGACATAACACTATTAACTCAAGTACAGACGTTATTCAGAATTCACCAGTTCTTTATACAGTTGTATGCATATCTGTGTGCAGTTCTATAAAATTTTACCACGTGTAAATTTAAGTTAACATCACTGCACTCGGGATACACAACTGTTCAATTACTACAAAGAAACTCTCTCCCATTACTCCTTAAGTCACTCCTTACCCTTTTCCCTAAAGGAAATGGCAACCCACTCCAGTATTCTTGCCTGGAAAATTCCATGGACAGAGGAGCCTGGTAGGCTACAGTCCATGGGGTCGCAAAGAGTCGGACACGACTGAGCAACTTCACAACCCTTGGATACCACTAATCTGTTCTCCATCACTATTCACCATAGTGTGTGACTCTCTTTTTCCTCTAAGCATAATACCTTTGAGGTCCATCCAAGTTGTTGTGTGTATCAGTAGCTCCTTTTCATTCCTGAGTAGTATTCTATGATATAAATGTACCATAGTTTGTTTACCATTTACAGTTTATGGACATTTGGGTTAATTCCTGGTTTTGCTACTAAATGTAAATTTTCCACAAACATTTATGTATAGGTTTTTGTGTAAACAAAGTTTTCATTTCTCTGGGATAAATGGTCAGGAGTAAGATCGCTGGGTCATAGGGTAAGTGTGTGTTTAACCTTATAAGAAAGTGCCAAACTGTTTTCTGGAGTAACCAGTATAAGACCTTAAAAATTATGTAAGTAATATATGCTCAGTTTAAAAAAAAAAGTAAGATAACTATGTATAAAGTGAAAAGTTAAATTACAAGCCTTGGAATCCTATACCACCTATTTCCTGAGAGGTAACTGTTGTTAGGTTTCCTGTATGTTCTTTGAGAATGTTTTATGCCTATACAAGCACATATATTTATTTATAAATACACATTCACAAATGGGACCACACTATAAAAGCTATTTGCAACCTGATTTTTTTTCATTTAACTTATCCTAGGCATATTTGTGTATCAGTAGATAAATACATACTTAATTGCTTTAAAGGTGGGCATAGAACCCCATTGTAGGGATGTATGATAATTTACTCAATCAGTTCCCTAATGACACCATTTCTATCATCGTCAGTTTCTCTTTATTACAAAACTATAATAAAAATCTACGTGTATCTTTCTGTAACTTGCATGAGCATATCTGTATGATAGATTCCTAGGAATGGAAATTCTAGGTCAATTTTACATGTTATGAGATTTTTTTTTTTTAACAATTTACACTCCCACCAATGGTATATGAGAATTCTTAGTTCTTCACCAACATTGAGTATTATCAGAATTTAAAATCTATGCCAATCTTGTACAAGTGGTATTGAATTTTTATGTCTTTAGTGGTAAATGAAGTTGAGCACTGTATTATCTGTTTTATATATTTATTAGCCATTTCTGCATTTATTGTCCAATAAGTTGACTGTTTATATCCTTTGTTCAGTTTTCTACTGGAATATGTTTATCTTATTGATTTGTGAGAGTTCTTTGTATATTAAGGAAATTAGCCTTTTTCATTCATGTAGCAAATATTTCTTCACAACTTATAGTTTGTCTTTTGCCTTGTTTATGGTATATTAATACATAATTTAAAATTCCTGTGAATGCAAGCTTATTCATCTTTAAACTTTTGGACTTTAGGTCACATATATGTATGCTGTGTAAAGTAGGAGACTATTTGGAAAACCTAATTATAATCAGAAGCTTGCTCTATTTACATGGAGTCAGAACAAAAGAATTGTGGTATGCTTTATTCAGACCGGTGATAAGATGGGAGGATCATCTCTGCTACACAGCGGGGTATGCATTACTAAAGACCAAAATATTTTTGCATCACATAGTGTTTTCCTCCTCACACAGTATCAAATATTCTAACCATTAAATTTTACTTTTTCAGTATTTATCAGGCACCAAATGCTTCTGCCATTACAATATTATCTCATGAAGGACATGCTACAAATAATGAAGATTAAAAGCTTATTTTGCATCAGTTACATATTTCACATGATGACAGTTTCTCACTTTGTCTTCAGATTCTAAGGGTGTACTCCGCCGTCTTTCAGTACCCTAGGAAATAAACTCCACTTCTCAGGATAGGACTGGGGCCCGCAGCACTGTGATTTGCATATATTGAAGGCTTAATAAATATATTTTCTGAACAAACTCTAGAAAAAAGAGGGGCTACGGTGAAACATTCTTGAATATTGGTGTATATCTGCTATAAAATTTATTTCTGATGTTACACCAGTTAGTTATTAATCTTCCTCAGTGGTATTTTTTTTACAAAATGAAAGTAAGTTTATTAAACAGAGGAACTTTTCAATTTTGTTCAAAGTATAAAATTGTTTAAAGAAGTCTCAATTGCTACATAGACAATCAGCTGAGGATGTAAATTTATAAAATAAATGAAAAACTATTTGTACCGTGTACTATAAATGTGATGTTTGGAGCAGAAAATCAGTAATTTACAGCTAATACTAAAGCAGGAAATAATTTAATATCAATTGATACTAAATTGGCACAAGTGAACTAAATTAATGTAAAATGATTTGGTACAGAGCCCATTTTTTCTATTACTTTAAGTGGAATTTTGCATTAACTTATATAACTGTAAATTTTCCACAACTCCCTATTTAATGTTCTAGCTGCATCCTTCTTTAACTTTAATCTATTAAAAACTGTATAGCATTCCATCAAAGATGGTCTATAAAAGAAATGGAAATTTATTTTGAATAGTATTCCACTCCACAAAGTTCTAGAGGTAAGTAAAAATGTTTCAGGTTTTATTGTTACCAATATTTAGATGTTTAACTTTTATTGTCCAGTCGATTAAATATACCATAACTTTTTTTGAAGTTGCAGGGAAAAAAAAAACCCAACAAAACCCAATGACCACACAGGATAGGAGAGAAACTAAGACAGGCGTGACAGGGATGTAATTGAAGGACTGAAAATAACCATCAGTTTGCATTAGGAAATGCTTTAGAAGCTCTATCCGGTGAATTCCCCCACCATTTACACGGGGCTTGCATTATTTCTCCTTTGGAAAATGTGTCTTGTTATTAAATACATTTTTTCCTTCTGTTTGAAATCTAATTTAATATTATAGGACTAGCTTAATGAAACATTAAAAAAAAAAAGCAGCAGCAGAAACAAAGAGCTCTTCTTAACACTATTGTGTGAATCTGTAACAGCCCGAGAAACACAGTGATCGGTCACGTCTCCCCGACCTGAAGCGGCGCTACGACCGGGACAGGCCCTCCCGGAGCTGACTCCCCCTCCTACCCAGAGAGCTCGCGGCGGTCGGAGGTCCCGGACGCTGGATGCGAGACAAAAAACAAATACAACAGGGTGATAGAGCCTTCGAGTTAACTGGGTCGGAGGAGCGATAAGGGGATCTCTTCGCATTTCAAACATCTTGAGGGAAGGGCGAGGAGGCAAGATAAGAAGGAACCCAAAATTCTTAACTAACTCGCGAGGCCGCCTCCGCCCACGCTTCCAGGAAGACGGTGGATGAGCGGGGGAGGCGGGGAAGACCAGGGAGGTGCTCCCCGACTCCTTCTGCCCGCATTTCGATTTCCCTCCCCGCCGCTCCGTCCCGGGCCTCCCCTCCTCCCCGGGAGTGCAGAATAAATTGGTGGAGCGCGGGGCCTAACCTAGTAGCCCAGTTCCCTAAGTCTCTCAGACCCTGGAGACAGACCGAGCACGTTTTCTGCGAGACGGTAATAGTGGTCTAAAGAAAAAGAATAGTGTTTTTTTCCCCCTCCAGTGCCAGGTCTTCCCGGTGGAGAATCCGCTCGTTTTCTCTCCACACCCGAAGCCCAAAGCGAGCAAAACAAAACAAAAACTCAAAAAAACAATCCCCCTTAAATCACTTCGGATCAGGTGCCCGAGTTGCACGAGTTTACTTCTTTCGGGGGGAAGGAGTAGGGGGCGCGGGGAAGCGAGGGGCCGGGATCTAGGGCCGAAGGCCCCCTCGCTGGGGCGTGTCACAGCAGGGGACCTCGAAGGCTGACGCCCGACTGGGCTGCCACCTCGGGCGGCACAGCGTGGGGAGGAGGGGGCCGGGGCACCAGTTCCCGGCGAGCCCAGTTTCCGATTTCCCACAGCGCGGGAGCTCCTCCGGACATTCCTCCCGCCCTCCCCTCGACCCCCCAATAAAGAAAGAGGAAACGCGGCGCGACCGGCTGCGCGGCGGAAGCGCTGCTCAACGAATGAGTAAGTCAGGCGCGGGCACGGCACCTTGTTTACCCCACTCGGCGGCGCGCCCCTACGGGCGCCTCGCTGAAAGGCGGCGTCGGAGACGCTGAACCCGGGAGGCAGTCGACCCCGATTGGCTGGTGATTGGGAGGAGGACGCTGGGTGGGAGGGCAGGGGGCCAGGCGTTGCAGTGGCCACTCTCTGCCGCTAGATGACGCTCCCTCCCAACGGGAGCCGGGCGCGGGTTCGCGGCCGACAGATGGCGCCTGCGCGTTCCATTCGCCTCCAAGTCGCCGAAGAGCGAACACCCCAAACAATCCCGAAGCGCCACCAAAAAAAAAAAAAAAAAAAAAAGAGAGAGAGAGAGAGAAAAAAAAAAAAAAAAAAACCCGCCGGATCCGACCGCCACTTTCAAAACCCCCCACCGCTCTAGAACCGCGGGAGCTTCCGTCCCTGAGTAGAATTCAAGGGTGTAAAAGAAGAGGAAGGGAAAAATATCTTGTACCAGCCCAGGGGTGAAGAAGCCCCCGGCCTGAGAAAGCAGGAAGGAGGAGTGGGGGAGGCGAACAGTCTCGTTGCTGCCTCTGTGTACGCTGAGGGGGGAGGTAAGTTATAAAATGGCGGAGGCGAAGCTTCTAGAAGTTTGGAGGGGCACCCGGAGGGCGCGGGGCCCACCGTGAGGCGCGTGTGGTTGAAATAGGGCGCGAGAGAGGAGTTGGGAGGGAAAGACACTGGGCACTCTTGCCGTTTAATTTCTTCTCTTATTCCTTCACCCCCAGCGGGGTCCGCTGTGGAGCGGGCGGCCAAGTGAAGCCGGGGAGAAGCCTCCTCGTCCCCGCGTAACCCCCGGCCCTTCTTTCTCCCCTCTTTCCCCAAGTCGCTCCCTCAACACTACCAAGGAACTTCCAACCCCCTCCCTCTCCTCCCTACCTCCTACTCCTAGAGTGGCTTTCTACCGCAGGACTCTTCTTTTCGACTACCCTCGCTGAAGGTTTTCTCTTCCTTCCCTCGCCCCGCTCTCCCTCGGGGCCTCTACGGAGACCCCCCCCCCCGCCCCAATGGGTGGCCCAAAATGGAGAACGCGGAGCAGCGCAAGATGGAGGCTCTGGTTCTCGATGTAGCGTTAGATTTAGGTGCCTTTGCTCCGGCAGGCTCTTAAGCCGGGGAGAGCCCGAACTGGAGGTGGGGTGGGGTGCGAGCCGTAGTGGGGGGGAGGCAGGCCGGGCGGCCGCGGGCGGGATGGGGGAAGAGCGCGGCATCGCGGCGAGGGGAAGGAAGAGAGCAAAATGGTGGTGCTGGGAGCCTAGGGGGGAGGGGAGGCGAGGAGGCTCGCTTGTGTATATTTGGGCCTCGGACCGAGGGAGGCGAGGGAAAATCTACTCTGATCACACCCTTCCCTCGTGCCCCCTCCCTTCTCCCTTCCCCTCCTTCCTTTCCTCCCTCCCTCCCCTCCCTCCCTCTCTTCCTCCCTTCCTAGAGAGGGAACAACATTCATGTGACGGGCCCCTCTGCTTCTCCCCCGCCCCGTCATCTCCAGCGCGTGGTGGGGGAACTGCCGGGGAAAGCGATTGGCATCGATCTCTCCATCCTTTCCGAGGCCCGACTTCGGTCAGTTTTCTTCGGGCAACAATTTGCTAAAGAGGTTGGGGTCTGGCGGTGTTGGCCCCCGCGTGCAGACCTTGCCCCGAAGGGGGCCCTGCCTGCCTGGCATGGGAGGAGGGGGGAAGGGCGGGAGTGGAAGGCTGTTTGTTGGGGGGTTTTGGCGCCACTTTTGTTTTAGTTTTAGTGCTGCTTTTCGTTCCCACCCCCACCCGCACTGTCTTTCTCAAGGCACGAACTGAACTGATCCTTGCCCCAGGTAGGCAGCTTCTGCTTTTTCCCTCCACACTTTTATTCTTGCTTGGGGTTGACTTTCTTTTTTCTTCTCTCCCGTACCCGGCGATCAGTGGACGGCGATTTTAGGACGGAAAGGGTCGGATGGGCCATGGGAGAGAGAAGGTGTGGGAAACAGCATCAAGTAGTTCCGTAAAACTTTGAGCCCCGTTCCCATTTTCTTCTGGCCTACATTCGAAACGTATTGTTGATTTCTGCCCCCCTTTTTTCCCCCGTCGCGAGAATGTCTTGTTTTCCCTTTAGTTTTTTTTTTTTTTTTTTTATAAACCGCTGTACTTTCGACATTTAGTTTCCGCTCCTCCTCGGTGTATATGTCATTTTATTTTTAATCCTGAACTGTAATGGGCTTTATCGTGTGATTTTTCATGCTGCAGTGTCCAGCTTTAATTTTTAGTATTGCATTAGTAGTTTCATCTGGTTTGTGAGACTTTCTTCGCCGTGGCCTAGAAATGTTTTATATGTTGTTGCCTACCGCCCCCCGCTTCCCTCTCCCTCCTCCTTTCTCTTGGATGTAGTTTTTTAATTGAGGGTCATGGTATTTGATTAAATGGTTATTTACAGTTTACGTGCTGTATCTATTAAAAACTTTTGATCTGTAGGGTTAGATTTAAGTAAACGAAAAGCTCGTGTTGGTTTGAGATGGTGCCTTAAAATGCGCGGGCCGTCCCCCCCCCCCCCCCCCCCCCCCGCCCCCGTAAAGCCTCATCTTCCCCTCGCACGGGAGTGTAAATTCCATACCCCTTTTCTCCCACGGACCGCCGTATTTCACGGCAGCCACACCCTGTATTTGTCTCTGTGGATTGGACTCATTATCAGCTTAATTTAGTGACTCTTAAACCACCATGATGGGACTTGCTTAAGCACGAAGCTTCTTTTCCTGTTTAGTCCTAGTGGTTAGTGTCGAAAGAGGAATAATCGAGGTTTCTTGATGAAACCTGGTGCGGTCCAACCTCTGCCTTTTTTCTGTTGTCTTTTTTCCTACTCCGGGCTGTTGGCGGTGTCAGCACCGCTGCTGGGGGCGGGGGTGGAGGGGAGAAAGAGTCGGGTTACCGAAGTGCGTCATTCCTGGCTCTAGCAGGGCCTGCTCGGGAGCTGCTGGTGTTTGTTACTGTCCTCGCAGCACTTTCCTGCCAACCTTCTCTCTCTGCGTATTGGTTGGGAGCAAAAGCAGGAGGCGGTCTCCTAATTCTATCCGGAGCCTAGCGCGTTGCATTTAAGGGTATATGTGAACTTATTAAAAAAAAAAATCGGCCCTGTAAAGTGCATACATTTCTCTTTAATGAGATAGAATTTAGATAGTTTAGATTTGCTTTTATATATTTTCCAACGAAAGGTGGGGTTAATTTTGAGCATTTTAAACCTCTTACGTTAAAATGCCTGTTTTTTTTTTTCCCTACGCTGATATCAATCTATAATTAGGAATCCGAAGGGCCAGTTAAGGCATAACTGTTCAGCGGTTTTTCGAGTGATTGAATTGTAGTTTTATGACACATTATGTTAAATAGTGTGCTTTTTCTCGTTTTGAGCTAAGGTGCTACGTGAATACAAGCTAATTGTTCATGTTTAAGTTCATTTTCATCACATATTCCTGTTTACCCTTTTAGATGTAATTTTAAATGTGTCCTTTGGATCTTCCTGACTTCATTAGATTCTTAAAGATGGTTATTTCCCTTTTTAAAAAAATCTGAATTTAAAGAAAATTTTCCAACCTAACTAACAAGGAGTTGTATGGGGTAGCTGTACAGTTACATTGCTAAATTCTGACTTCTTGCTAGTTTTTGATACTTTTATTATCTTTCGATTTTTCTCTGTACTTAGTACAGTGTCTTCCTCAATTATTTTCTGAAGATAATTGGGGGAGAGGTGGGAGGTAGAGATGAAACAAAAGTGGCCTTGAGTTGGTGGTTGTAGCTGGGTGATGAGTACGGGAGAGCTCATTGTACTCTTATTCTCCCTACTTTCTCGTGCACTTGAATGTTTCCATAATTAGAAAATTTTGAAGAAGAAATTCAAATTATCTTGCAATTTTGGTGTAATGACTTAAGTTTATATTTACATATTATTTGCATGAGAAACTTGGCCTTGTGTATAAGTAATTACACAATGTCTGACTTACAAACTCAAAAAATATTTAAATTGAACCAGTATAGAATAAACAAGATAAATGCTTACAAACTGATTGAACTTTAAAGATTTGTAACTTAGTCTGAATTTGGTCTACTTTTAGTTTCTTTTTTAATCCTTTGAAAATAGGAAAATTCCATGAGCAAATTTTGTAAATTCTGCTTGGTGTCTATTTCATTAAGTTGGAGTTCCAGTGAGTCAGTATGAAAGGGATTTACTATTAATAGGAGGGGCTTTGGCAGTTGGAATAAGTGACAGTGGAAGAGATTTGGGTGCCCTAGGGAGCATTCCTGGTAAGAAGATCGAGGTAGGAGTTGAATTCTGTTCCAGTATTTGGTGTTTAATGAATGGGTAGAGAAGAGGATTGAAAAATAAATGTACTTATTAGCTATTCTTTCCCACTGTGAAATAACTATAGCTATAGCATTTTAAGGTATCAGACTGGCAGTTGGGGGTGGGGTGGGGTTTTAAAAAATTGATCTGAAAATGAATGTTTACATATAAAATGAGTTAAAGCTCCCCTCCCCCCACTTTTCCTGGTGGCTTATACGGTAAAGAATCTGCCTGCAATGCAAGACTTGGGTTCGATCTCTGAGTTGGGAAGATCCCCTCGAGAAGGGAATGGCTACCCACTCCAGTATTTTTTCCTGGAGTATTCCATGGACAGAGGAACCTGGCAGGCTACAGTCCGTGGGGTTGCAGAGAGGGACAGGACTGACACTTTCACTTTTCCCGCCACTTTTAGCCATTTGGTGCTATATATAGTTAAAAATTCATGTGTAAAATATTTTAATGTTTTATGTTAAGAACATCTGACCACTGCCCATCAACAGTAAAAATGCATTGACATTAAAACCCTCAGTCTCCTTAGTGTATTTGTAAATTGCTCCTACAAAGAATTTGTAAATTATTTGAAATTAAGCACCTTATTTTCTGCAATTTTGTGTTATTCAGTGGCAGGTTTTTTCACCCTATAAGATGTATTTTTGAATGTATGTCAAAGCTTTAAAGGGAACCCAAAATAACGGATATTTGATTTTTCTATTTGGTGATGTGTGTTCCCTAATCATATATTTAAGCAAAAATTACCCTAGGCTGGGGACAGACATTTCATAATTGTTAATATTAGTCTGTTTGTATATTTACATATTCATCATTTTAGCCTTAGAAAGATGTTGAGAGAAGACAGTATATATTTTGAACTCTAATTTGTATGCAAATAATTTAAATAGATGATGAGGATTGTGACTTGATTTATTTTATTGTGGTGAAGCAAGAGCTAAACTACTAAAGCAACAAATTATGAGTTTGGCAACTTTGAAATCTGTTTATAGTTGTTTTTTTTTTTTAAGTCCAAGCACTCAAGATTTTAATGAAATTAAATTATACGTGATTTTTTTATTGTTTTCTTTTTCAACCTTAATGAGAATCTGTGAATTAAAATGGGTGGGTTAGGGTGGGAGACAGGCTTAGACTTAAATTATCCTTTGGGAATATAGGGTTCAGTGTGAAAATATGCCTTGGACAGTTTAGTAATGCTTAATATTCTGCATGTTTAACTGATGCCATCCGCAGTCATGTGTGCAAAGGGAGTAAACAGTGAATAGCATATTTCTGCTTTGGGTTCTTTATAATAGATGGAGGTCTTCAGTTTTTGATGCTACAGTTTTGAGCTTAAAATTTACATTAGATGGACACAGTGATCTTTTACATATCACTGGGATAAGGTTCATATCTCTTTAATGTTGTGACCTTTTTGTGTCTCACATATTAAAAAACTGGTCTTGTGTTAGTACTTTGACATTACTGTTATTCAAAGACCTGAACACACCAGTTCATTGTGTAATGGAGCACTATCCTGTAACTATTTTGGGAGTTGGGGAGCATAGCAAAGACAAGGGATAGTCCAGGTTATCTACGGGTGTCAGTATATATTGAAACATTACCAATTATTAGAGAGTAAAGACGAAACTTTAAAGAATCAGATTATTTTAAAAGTTCTTTACATGTATTTTAGTTTTGTAATTTCTACATTTGGTACATATTTAGGACTTGTAATTTGTGGTTCAGTACTCTTCCTGTATAATAATTTTCTATATCTCTGGCTATCATGAGTGGTGGTTATCGCATGTTCTCTTTGGCAAAGATATGTGAGAAAGCAAAATTGTCAGCTTTTTTTTTTTTTTTCCCCCAGTCTCCTGAGTCACCTGCTTTGTATTTAATTTAACCAGATTTTATGTTTTGTCAGTATGAGAGGTGTTGCTTGGTGGAGTCTTAATTTTTATGTGTGTTAGTCACTCAGTCGTGTCCGACTCTTTGTGACCCCATGGACTGTAGCCCATTAGGCGCCACTGTTCATGGAATTCTTCAGGGAAGAATACTGGAGTGGGTGGCCATTTCCTTTCCCAGGGGATCTTCCCGACCCAGGGATTGAACACCGCTCTCCCGCATTGCAGGCAGACTCTTTACCTACTGAGCCACTAGGGAAGCCCTTTTTGTGTGTGTACATTTTAAAAAACTACATCTCTTTACCAACTATGGTAATCTGCTACCTGAACTGTATTTTTAATGTATGCTTGCTATAGTTCTATCTTTGGTAATAACCAGAGGAAAACAAGTCTTTACCTATGGTTAGTCTAGTCTGGATATTATTGAAATTGATTTAAGCCCCACCCTCTCCCCTTAAGCCCCACTCTCTCCCTGAAACGAGGGGATGGTGAATAATGTTGATGGTCTGATCTTTTTTGTAATTTTAATTGGAAAATACAGGACTAGGCTTGATGAGACAAACTAGAGAGATTTCTATAAATTCTGGATAATCTAATGTACAACTCCAAGAATATAAATATATATATATATATAATACATATTCCTAAAATACTGTTGAACATTGTTGGAAGAGAAAAAAGGAAGTCCTGTTTACACTTTTGCATGGATAACCTGGGATTTGTTGTAATGGGATTTGACCTATAACTTGTTGAGTCCTGAGCTCTTCTAAGAAACTCTTCATTTAGTTGCTACTTGAATGACTTAAATGCCAATAATTGTACTATGTGTTTTAACATGTATTGTTTAAAACTTCTCAGCTACCTTGCAAGATAGATGGTTGTCATTTTACAGATGGAGAAATTGAGGCTCTGGGAGAATAAATGACTTGTCACAAAATAATAATTGACAATCTGAATTCATACCCAAAGTAGTCTGGCCTCAAAACCTTTGTACTTTTTTGTTAAGCTCAATAGTTTCTCTTAACTTGGTTAGGTCTTGGGATATCTATCACCAGAAAGCATGTATCTTTTCAGTGTTATGAAATGAGTTTTTTAAATGTATCATACAGGGTAAATGCAGGTTTTTTTAATACAGGATTTGATGAGTTGCTGCCTGATGAAGGGTCTACATTGTGTTTTCTACTGAAAGGTTAAATAGTTAAATAAATCTGAGCTTTAGATTTGAGTATGCTCATTATGCGGAGGTTTGTGGGATAATTTTTTTTATTATTATTTTAGATGAGATGTGTTGAATTGTATTCTTGATGGGGGGTGTGTCATACTATGTATACAGAATAGTTTCACTAATATTTTTTTCTTCTCTCATTTAGTCTCTATATAGAATGGAGGCTAAATGTGTCTGAGAATAGTTCCCCAGTCATTCAGCATGTTTATCATGTGCTTTAATATGAGAATTTAGGTGACTCTCATAATTTACTGCTCTGCTTGGTTATGTAGGGGAAAGTTGTTGTTATTTAATGTTATCTTAAAATATTTTCTTCTAAGTATTAATACCTTCTCTGTTTCTACTTTTTTTTGTTTCTACTTTTTATTCTAGTTTATCTTTCCACTTAATTAAAATTTCTTGTTCTTATTTTTTTAATCAGGTAATAGTTAATATTGCTGCCCTGAGTTACTTCGTTCAGTAGTGATCAGAATCTTGGTCTCAGTTTTCTTTGCTTTTCCTCTTTCTCCTTCCTGCTTTTCATAAACTATAACTGGAACTTTTCTAATCTGAAGGAATGCTAGATATTGTATGTCTGGCCTAAGGTAAATTAGTGGAGATGTGGTAAAACTGAATATATGAGTGCTTTTCACAGCCATAAGTCAGATTTGTATATTTTATGTTAATTATTTTCTTAATGATTGTAGGAAGTATTTTTCCAGGTGATAGTTTTCTACCCAGACTCAATATTGAGTCTTTTCATCCATATTTTCCCCTTTGTAGTCCCAAGGACCACTGGTGTTCTACCACAGAATTATGCCCCAAGGTGTCCATTGTGTATAATGAAGTAGTTTCTCCCCTTGCATCCAGAAAGATACTAGCTCTGTACTATTCTTGGGAGAATTCAGGAAATTGTCACTCAAATCATTTTCTGAGTTCTGTGGTTAATAACATGAGGAATCCTGATTGAGAAAGGCTCCTAGAATATTAAGGGACTTGGTTTAGTGCTAAACAAGGTTTTACTTTTCATGGTTACTTTCCTGTCAGTAACCCTAATATAGCCTCTACAAAATAAAATATGATAAAGTATATTTGATAAAATATGAATGCAGTTGATACTGTTGCCATCTTTGGGATAAATTGGTTAGTGTTGATTTTAGGCAGTTAGTGCTACTTGGTTTTAAAGAATTGAATATTGAATGTGGGAAGTTAAATGCATAGTTTTCACTTGTAAAAAGGAATATTGGAGGAGCTCTGTTCATTATATTATTCAAAATCTTTTGTAAGAAATCTTTGACAGTGACTAACATTAACAGTAGCTAACACTAACTGTACTCTTACTATGTGCCACACACTGTTCCAAGTACTTTATGTGTATTAGCTCATTTAGTCTTCTAATCCTCTGAGGTACGATGACCATATGATTTATTGTTCAAACCAGCATACTGTTGAGAGTGAAGAGTGAAAGGGGCAATAAATGGACGGCATGCTAGGATAATTGTATAAAGTAGGACTGTCCCAGAGTAACTAGGATGTATGATGACCCTGATTATCATCCCTGCCCTCCCCACCCCCCCCTTCAGAAGAGGAAACCAAAAAGGTAGGAGGCCAAATAACTTGCCCAGTTATTGAGTGGTCGGAAGAGATTCGAAACCTCTCGGAGATTTCTTTGGGCAGGAATGTGAATGTGGGCATTTAAACTGCCTTATTTTAGAGTTTATTTTTTACTCTTTTGGAGGAGTTTTTATCAGTATGGGGTCCACAGTAAAAGACAGGATATAGTGTTTTTAAAACCCAGTAGAATTTCCAGTTGGCTCTTTTCAAATGACAGTGCAGACGACTATGTGTTAATGTTGAAGAGCGACTTCTCTGAGTGAGGTCCTCCTAAATAAAAGCAGAAAACTCGAAGACAACTACTTTTACTGTTTACATCTGTTTGTTTTTCTTACGTTGTTTAGACTCCATTTACCGGTTTCTTAGGAGGAAATGTGAATTGTATGATATTTCACAGGGGTTCTTAGATGGAAAATTTCTTAGAAGATAGCTGAAGGAGATACAGTTTTGTGACTAAGGAGAAGTAGTATTAGAAAAGAAAGAAAAGGGTCTAGTTTAGAGACTTGTTTGAGGTTCAACTGATTCTGTACCATATTTTGAAAATTAAGTCTTGTAGATTAATGTGTCACTTCATAAAATTAATACTTCTCTTTTATTTTTGATAACTTTTGCAGTTGCTTTGTATTCCCAGTCTGTTTATGTTGGTGGTACATCCCCTCCAAAAAAGAATACCATAGGTGAATTCAAACCTTTGGAGAAATGATTTCAGCATAATGGCAGATTTTACTATTTTGTAAACTAAGGTTTCTTTTCCCTCTTTTTCTTCTTCTAGTGAGAGTGAGTAGTAGACAGCTGATCTTAAGAGGACTTTGCATTTTATTTTCATACTTAGCTGTTATTTTAATATTTCATTGAGGAATTTGTTTTTTTTCCCCCTAGCTAGTTCACTTTTGAAAGTTTTGTTGGTGTCACTATATAAACAACTGAGAGGTTATTAAGTAGGTCTATTCAGTTTTTGCTTCCCTGGTGGCTCAGAAGGTAAAGTGTCTGCCTGCAGTGTGGGAGACCCCGGTTTGATCCCTGGGTTGGGAAGATCCCCTGGAGAAGGAAATGGCAACCCACTCCAGTAGCCTTGCCTGGAAAATCCCATGGACAGAGGAGCCTGGTAAGCTACAGTCCATGGGGTCGCAAAGGGTCGGACACGACTGAGCGACTTCACTTTCATTCAGTTTTTTAGGGCTTCCCAGGTGGCACAGTGGTAAAGAATCTGCCTGCCAATGCAGGAAGAAAGGAAGACTCGGATTCAATCCCTGGATCGGGAAGATCCCCTAGAGAAGGGAATGGCAACCCACTCCAGTATTCTTGCCTGGAGAATCCCATGGACAGAGGAGTCTGGCGGGCTGCAGTCCATGGGGTCGCAAAGAGTCAGACACAAGTGAAGCAACTGAGCATGCACGGATTCAGTTTTCAAAGTCATTTGTTTAGTTCACTAAAAGCCATCATGAAGTTGGAAGGAGGGGGACTGCACTTCTGACAAGGGGAAGGAATTCGTGGACCTCATAGTGACTGGTAGACAAAAGGTTATTTTGTGGATGTGATTTATTACATAAAATTAATACAGATGGTGTTTTAAAAAAGTTATTATGGGGTTTTATAATCTGGGGCCACGGATAAGGTAGAGGTGTAAGACCCCTGTGAAATTAATGTACAAAATGTATGTGAAGTGAAAGTCACTCAGTTGTGTGCATCTCTTTGCAACCCCATGGACCCCAGTCCGTGGAATTCTCCAGGCCAGAATACTGGAGTGGGTAGCCTTTCCCTTCTCCAGGGGATCTTCCAACCCAAGGATCGAACCCAGGTCTCCTGCATTGCAGGCAGATTCTTTACTAGCTGAGCCACCAGGGAAGCCCAACAAAATGTATAGCTATGCATTTATTCAAGTTCTCAGGAGTTCGTTTGTTGTATCAACTGGTAGATAAAGTGCCTTCAGGGATGGGATATACAGTTGTAAACTACAAAGTCTGCTCTCAGCATTGTCATTTGGGTTTTATCACCCCAAAATGCTCAAAAATAACCCTTTTTGAAAACATTGTGTACTGGAATTACTATATATTAAGGAATACTATGTTAAAACCGGTAGCTATCAGTGCAGTTTTGATAGTGTCCTTAATTTAAGATTAGTGACAAGTATTTAAAAATAAGGACTACTCTGAAAAGCTTTGGGGGAAAATAACAATTGAAGACTGTTGTTAGAGCACTGGAATGCTTCAGTCTTTAGTGGTTGTTAATAAACTAAGTTAAAAGAGTCCATGATCATCTCCTATAACCAGTCACTGTTATCTAAAGGTTGAGACCTTCTGATTGATAGTGTGCTTCTGTGTAAAAAAAAAGAGGCAATCAGCAATCACTCTGTTATATGGGACTCTTGTGTGTCTTTATTTCAAGTTCTAAATGCTTGTTTTTTAATAGGAATTTAAATTTATCTATGCTTGTTTTGCATTTTGACTTTGGATTCTTTGTTGGAGTGTTAGCTTGAAATGTCTTCGTCACAGTATATGATGCTCATTAAATTCATTCTCTACATATATATGATGATGCAGGTTTGGTATATTTAAGGTAGAATTTCCATTTCAGGATTCTGATGTATGATACACTCTTCTTGGATTTCTAACCTTTTTGTCTTCAAAAGGAAGAATTTTCCCACTCTCCACCAAGGTATCTCTCGCCTGGTACCTAATTTGCAAACGGTATGATGATTAGAATGTTACTACAAAGAACACAGTTAATATCCTCTTACTGAAAAAGGCCTTTTTTTGTGGCTTACAGAAGTAGTATTAAAGATAGTTAGGAATATGAACCTTGGAGAATTTCCCTTCTATGTTAAAGAAGTAGAGAAAATGTAGGAAATATTAGCAAAGCCATAATATTTTTCCTTTGGGATATGTCCCTCCCTGTTTCCACCACTCATTCAGGCCAAAAGACATTCCTTAGACTTTATTCCTGGCAGGAGAATTGAGGAAGTGGTGGTAGCTATGGCTGGCAGGGAAGCAGAAACTTGAAGGTATGTTTTTCAAAAGCAAATTTTCAATGACAAATGGATTTTTCCAGCTTGAGTATATGTACTTTCTGGAGTTTTGATTGCATGTGTCAGTGGATAAAGTGCTACTATTCATTGAGGAATATTCAGTAGTTGCATTCATATTTGGATGTTCTAAATATACTTAAATTTCATAGGGGTTATGTGGACAATACAGGATTGTATTAGAAAAGATCGTTTAGTAGGGAAATAGTTCGTAAATCTTCGAAGTTAGACAGGAACAGTTATCCAGGTTGCTGCAGAAAAGGAGCAAACGTCACATGAGAGATGATTATTGTATGTATAAATACGTAGTGCTTATATGTACAATATTGGTGAATATCCAGATTTATTTCCTTTTATTTAGCTTTGCTGGGTCTTCATTGTGGCATGCGAGATCTTTTTAGTTGTGGCATGTGAACTTTAGGTTGCAGCATATGGGATCTAGTTCCTTGACCAGAGATTGAACCTGGGCCCTCTGCATTGGAAGTGCACAGACTTAGCCATTGGACCACCAGGGATGTCCCTCAGTTTATCTCTTATAAGTAGTTTACCTTTTTCAGACAAGGAATTATGTTTTTATGTGATTTTGAATTGTCCCATTGTGTAATATGTATACAGATTCTCAGATGGTAATTAAAACCTTGGGTTTTCTAGAAATGTAAACTTGCATTGAAATCACATTATTAATACCTCATTTTAAAAAGTTCTCATGTTGAGAAAAAAAGTTCTCATGTTGAAAGAGTAGTAGTCAGTCTTCTCTAGTTGGCTTTGCATTAATGATAAACTTTATATGTCTGCAGGATATTATTTATAGAATCTATTACATGGCAAGGCTCCCTAACATTTAATCATTTTTATTTCTTAAAAAGACATGTGTGAGGTAGTTGGTGGTATTTTCATTTATTGAGGTTCAAAATGGTTAAGTGACCTGCCCAAGTTCACTCCGTTCGTTCGTGAGTGGCAGTGCCTGCTTTTGAATCCAGTTTTGCCTGTTTCTAGCACACTTCTTTACATGGTGATACACTGCCTCCCAGTGGGATGATTTATGGACTTGTGTAGTGATAACTTTTGGGGGGGAGATGAGGGAGGGGGCAGGAATCTTAAATTGATGAGACTGAGGAAGTTAAACTTGAAGTAGTCAGAAAATGTTCGGAAATTAGGTAGGAGAAGCCTTATTTTCTACCAACAGCTGATAGGGAATAAATTACTTTCAATCTGAAGTTACATGTGATGTGTTTCATGTTTTATAATAAGCATCAAATAACACCTGAAAGAGTGTTGAGTGGGGGAGGATGATAAATTTTGTTATATTTAATTTGTTGTAATTCTCAGTAAAATGACATCTGATTAAGAAATTAAACTTCTTGTAAAATAAACTATGAAACAAAATGTTATCCAAAGCATCATTGGCATATGCCTCACTGGTAGTGTTCCTACTAAAGGACAGTGGTAAATTGGTCTAAATGCAAGTAACATCATGATGCTACTTTTGTGATCTTCTGTCTTTTTCTTCTGTTTTTCATTTTTCTCCAGTACTTCGTTTTTGTTATTTTTCTATCTCCAATATCTTTATAGTTTCTAAAATCCTCCATTGAAAGTAAAACTGTTTTGATGATTTCTTTTTTACTTTTTTTTTCTATTTACTTTCATGCTACTACTGCTAATACAATGTAACTCTATATGCTAGGCACTGAAATAAAAGTGATTTAAAAAATAGACCCATTTTATTCTTCCAACAACTCTATGAGGTAGGTACTATTACTGTATCCTGTTGACAGGTGAGAAAACAGAGGTGCAGAACAAAAAGGTAAAATTGCCCAAGGACACATACGTAGGAAAGTGGTGGAGACTTGATGTGACACCCAGGCGAACTGGTTAGAGTCCCATGTTCTAGCTCTACAGTACCATACTGCTGACTCTTGACAGTAATGTGAATGGTTTCCTCATCTTGGCAGTGTATTTATTTTAAGCCCTCTCTTTAATTGTGAAGTATGTTTGTTCATCCTAATAGGAATTTTAGAGGTCAACAGAGGATTGGACAAATCTCTGATCTTCAGGTTTCCTGGCTATAAAATGAGTAATCCTCTCTGCCATATTCTGTTATGGGGATTAGATAACAATACTTTTCTGAGTGTTTTCTGTATGCCAGACAATAGGCTAAGGGTTTTGCTGCCATGATAGGCCCCCAGATAATTGTAATGTTTTCAGTTACTGAGTACATTCTATATGTCAGATACTTGATGTAGTATATGACTTTTACATTTTAATCTTGTATAGGGGATATTGTACTCATTTTACAGAAAACTGAGGCCTAAAGAAATTGAATAATTTCCCCAGCTATACCTTATGGCCTTTGTATTTGCTTGCTGGTTCCTGTCTTGTGTGGTTGCTCATTTCTTCAGGACATTTTGCTCAAGTAATTAGTCTTTCAGTGAAATATTCCTTGGCTGTAGCGTGTAAAGTATCTTTTGCCCCCAACACGCCCTTTGTCCTTACTCTGTTGTATTTCTCTGCTGTATTACAGTTTCTCTGTTGTATTTCTTCGTTATCAAACATAGTTTTATGTGGGTTGTCTCTTTTTCCACCTTACCATGTAAACTAAGTGAAGGCAAAGATATTTGTCTTGTTCATTACCTTAACTCCAGCACCTGGAATAGTGCTTGGGACATAATAGGTTGTATAATATTTGTTGAGTGGATGCACTGTGTGGTATCCTGAGACTCACTAGACTTACTTGAAAGCTGACCCAGAATTAGACTGATTTAATCTTAATAGACAAGATAGACATTTCCTGGAACAGAGAAGTGATAAGGATTGTGCTTGGACCTGTTTCTGGGTGGGAATGGGAAGGCAGTTGTGTCTCATGTTGTAATTTTCAGAAGTCTGTTCTCATGAATTGCCTTGAATTCCTGGAGGAGTATATGCCCTCGGGTCAGCTTCTAGGTTCTCTGAAGCCTTTTTCTCTTTTAATAGAGGTCTACTTTCTAGCTTCTTCTGACTGTCTTAACTTTCAACCCCTCATTTTGCCTAACGATTTGTTCATTGACTACTTATAGTGTATTTGTGATGTGCACAATATGGAGCTAGATAAGTTGGCTTCATACAGGAGAATTCCTAGCTTTGCCACAATATGTACGTACATACGTGTGTGTAGGGTTAAAAAAGGAAAACAAAACTGCCATGTATTGAAACTTTAAATTATTGTTTTAGTTATAATTTCATAGCAAGTTAACATTATTTTGTAGTATCTTGGAATTCACACTTCTTTCCTTCTACTTCTTATAAAATTTATTGTAATAATTATGTACTTAGAACATGGTAGTGGTAATGCTGTGCTATGCTCTTGCATTTGAATGGTAGTTAATTTTTGAGAGAAACAAAATTGTATTTTTAGATACTTCCACCTTAAGCTGATATTAGTGCAACTGGAGGTCAGGAGATATGAGTAAGAGGTAGACCTTAGGGATCCCTATGCATAGTGTACATTGGTCTTTAGTGGGGAGAAGTTATAAATAAAGAGGAGCAGAAGGCCAAGAGTTAAAACCTTATTAATTGGGCAGGAGGACCACCCACATAGGAGAAAATCTAGGAAAATGTACCATAAAATCCATAAGCATCTCAAATTTGAAAAGAATCCAGATGGTGTGTTCTCCCATGTGGGAGATGCTTTAAAATTGTATACAATATAAAAACTGTTGTTTCAATTATGTAAAGTTGAAATTATCTTTAAACCTGATATTTGTAATTGTTCAGTCACTAAGTCATGTTCAACTCTTTGCGACCCCATGGACTTCAGCATACTAGGCTTCCCTGTCCTTCACTATCTGCTGGAGTTTGCTCACACTTATGTCCACTGAGTTGATGATGGCCTCTGTTGCCCCCTTATGTCCTCTGTCGCCTCCTTCTGCTCCTGCCCTCAATCTTTCCCAGCACCAGTTCAGTTCAGTTGCTCAGTTGTTTCTGACTCTTTGCGACCCCATGAACCACAGCATGCCAGGCCTCCCTGTCCATCACCAACTCGCGGAGTCCACCCAAACCCTTGTCCATTGAGTCAGTGATGCCATCCAACCATCTCATCCTCTGTCGTCCCCTTCTCCTCCTGCCCTCAATCTTTTCCAGCATCAGGGTCTTTTCAAATGAGTCAGCTCCTTGCATCAGGTGGCCAAAGGATTGGAGTTTCAGCTTCAACATCAGTCCCTCCAATGAACACCCAGGACTGATCTTTAGGATGGACTGGTTGGATCTCCTTGCAGTCCGAGGGA